>NC_056746.1:1092088032-1092205532 GCF_019279795.1 Protopterus annectens | reverse complement strand
TTCAGAATGACACCACACATACATTTAAGTTTATGGTTCTAGAACTGATACACACTACCACAAGGCTAGGAAACACCAGTAACTTTACTGAAAAAGAAGAGAACAAATGGATAATCAGATTACAAGATGATATTAGACATGGTCTCAATGATAGAGTTTCTTTAAAACCCTTTCTAAAAGATAGACCATTGAGACACTAACAACACTGCTCTTTCCCAAGTAGTTCTTCATTCACATATTTAAGTACTGCATTTCTCACTTAAATATACATATTGCATCTAATTCATACATCTTTAACACTTATTTTAATAAATATAAATACTTACACACACACACACACACACACACATATATATATATATATATATTTTTTTTTTTAGAAAATTTTATATATATATATATATATATTTTTTTTATACATATATTTTTATACATGCATTCATAACTTATGCTTATACACATATAAAAATTTTTATTAATTACATATATATATTATTATATTACGTATTTATTATTTATTATTTTTGTATATGTCTATATTTATATGTTTACACATTATATAGAGGCATAAATATATATATATATATATATATATATATATATATATATAGATATATATTTTTATATTTTTATATTGAATTTGATATATATATATATATGTATGTTTGTTTGTATAAAAGCATATTATGTGTATGAATATGTTTTATATTGTTAGAATTTTAGGGACGCTTTCAGCAGACTAATAATTTTATTAGTCAGTAACTGCTTACTATAAAGATAATTCTATTAGCCAACAACTGTTTATTATAAAGATTTTTCTAAGTCATGGAAATTGTATGCTGAAAATTTGAATTAATTAGTTAATTAGCTTTTAGAGATTTCATTGGCTTATGAAAGGGTTTGGGTAGAGATATAATGAATTTTTACTATTTGTTTTCATTAAAGTCTGAAGAAGCACCCTGTGAGGCGTGAAAGCACTTACTTTTTACAATAAAGGATATATCAGCTATTTAAGTTGGCTTCGATTGTCGTGATGTGCTTCTAATCTCTCTTTTTCTACTGGACTTTTGACCTTATTTTGGAGGCACTTCACCCCTTAAGTATACATTTTCTTTCAAGACACATCTGTAAATTGTTATCAAATTAAAACTATTTTGAAGAATTAGAAAGTTACCCTTAAGTAACTGTGAATTTTGTACAGACATTGGATCAGAACTAAATGTTATTAATAAAAAAAGTTTAAATTTAAAATATTTACTTGAGATGCATGGATTAACCTACCCCCACAACACGTTCATTGTGTTAATAAATGAACAGTTGCCATACTTTGAAATTTGCCACATTTTTTTAGGAATTTTGGAGAGTAAAGTAATTTTAGTTGTCAGTCTAGTGACATAATATACATTGTTACCTGTCTGATATGTGATGGAGTTTGTATAAGCAGTTTGCCTGTAGGATTGATGAAAACATGAATGCAGTAAAAGAAAATAATATTAATAATGCCACATAGACAGGCTTGTTTGACAAAATTAATTAGTTATTTATTTGTTACGGATAATGTTAAATTGGATTGTAAGGGTCGTCACTACATAGTAAGCTAGAGGCTTCTGAACTACAATGGCAACCTAGACTGCACCTTGACTCAGTGGTTCCTTAATCACTTGTTCATAGCTAGTTCCATACTTCATAAACATTTTTCTCACTAATCTTATGAAATGTTTTTCATTATATGTTGTTTTATTCATTTTAAGAAGATCAGGTGGAGTAGCAGTTAGCATTTCAAAACTCCTAGACGTGAAACAAAAAAATCTATAGCAATGCCTTCTTTTAATAAAAATGACATATATTAACTATACTTAAAACTAGTACCCACAAAACACTGCATCTATACCCATCCATAATCCCCTTTTTCCTACTTTGCACATGGGGTTGAGGTGTCACATTAACTAGAGACAATGGTTACACTGTCAGGTGGTTAGCTAGCCTTGCAGTTGGTTGTTCTTCCATATCATGCATACCAAAACACGCACACACACACACACACACACACACACACACACACACACACACACACACACACACACACACACACACACACACACACACACACACACACACCTATGGACAATTTAGAATGTGCAGTTTACTTACTCCATATGTTTGGAATTTAGGAGGAAACAACTGAGAATCGAATCGGAGAACCTTTTGCCCTGAATCGGCAGCCCTACCTGCTATGCCACAAAACATTACATATAGACCTAATTTATCTACTTCCAAACTCAGTTAACTCAAACATCCCTGAAACAGAAGACATCCTGTATTAGATAATTACCACTGCAAAGTAAGACCTCATAGTTCTAGGAGATTTCAGCATTAATAACCTAATCTGGAAAGCCCAAACATCAACGTCTACAGTCTAAACCAACTCATGACCACTCAGCTAGAACAGATAAGTCAGTAGGAAAGGAAATATGTTAGACTGGCTACTAACAGCAACCTCAGATCAGGTTACACAGATTGGTACATTACTTGACAGAAATATGCCATGCCATCTGTGCCATCTGGAACACAGACTAAAATTCCTCAACACATTATTTACAGCTGGGTTTGTTACTTCAAAACATTTATTACAAAAATATTTAAATGATGCATTCTAGAAAACTAAATGGCATTAATAGAGCAAGGTGAGGCAGTAACAATTTTTAACAAATTCTTGTGTCATTTTACGTTATTCATTAGCTCTAATGCATAAAAAAAATATCCACCTACTCTATGGATGTCATGTAAAGCAAAAGCAATCGTACTAAGAAATAAAACATGGAAGGCTTGACAAAGTGATAAGTCACCCAAAATTTTCAAATATATAAGAAATTTAGAAAAAAAAGTTACACCGATGAGAAAGTTGGATAAAATAAATCATTATAAGAACTTGCAGATCAAGCACAGACATAATGCTAAAATGGTTCTGAGCCAATACCAATAATTTACTTAAACCTGGGTGAAAAGAGAAAAAAAAAAACATAACCTAATCCCATACTAAATGAATCTGATTATAATGTAGCACCCATTATAAACTCACACTTCATAAAAGTAGCCATATCCCTAAAAAGTACAAACAATATTTCAAATAAATTCCCTCAAGTTTATTATAAGCAAGGTACCATCTTCTTTGAGTTTGTGCTGACACCATAAAAATGCTTGACCAGTCAAACTGATCCTCTGAACTACCTTCAAATTGCAGCTGATTTTGTAACATATTCCATATCTATCCACATCTATCAAAGAATCATATGTGTCCATTCATTGATAAAAAGTGCTAGAATTTGTAACATATTCTGTATCTATCCACATCTATCAAAGAATCATATGTGTCCATTCATTGATACAAAGTGCTAGAAATGTGTATTCTCAAACAAGTTGTGTCATACCTGTCTACTGACAAGCCACTCTTCTGCACTAAGTAAGGTGTCAGACCAGGACATAGTACTCAAGCAGCACTGGTACCTTTCCTTAGCATAGTTAAAAAATAAGAAAAAATCAAGGACATGTAGTAACATAACTTTCCTGGGCCTGTCAAAAGCATTTGATAGTTTATAGCTTCTACCAATCCTAATCAGACTATATCTAAACCTTAATATGAAAAAGTACACAATTTTAAAATGGTTGCAAAGCTACTTTTCTCCTTGAAAACAGACTTCTTATTCACCTTCCAACCTCTACATTGAGGAATACCACAAGACCTGTATTAGGACCTTATGTATTTAGCATTTTTTTTAAATGAAATGCACACAATGTTAATGGATGGTAACATTATCCAATATACAGGTAACACCATTTTACCATGGTATGCACTCACTATAACTCAACTTTAGAAAACAACACAAGCAATTTTCCTTGGTAATCATTTGAAATGTCAGGAACCGCATTAGCAAGTCCCCTAATATGCAGACTGAATGCACTAAATAAATGGATTTGCCGTAGTTCGTGTATATATGTGTGTGTATGCATGTGTGTGTGTGTGTGTGTGTGTGTGTGTGTGTGTGTGTGTGTGTGTGCGTGTGTTTATATATATATATATATATATATATATATATATATATATATATATATATATATGATGTGTGGATGTAGGGGGTGCTGGAGGTGCTTGACCCCATGCAAAACAAAGAAGTTTAAAAGAGAAGAGCGATGTTTGAGATTCATTCTTCTCTTTTTTTTGGTTTGGTTTGTTGGCACTTGACATTAAGAGTACCGGAATTTCAATAGTGTGTCTTTTTCAATACTCAAAAACTGGTTCATATAATCTGCCTATTTCTAAATGCCAGAAGTAATACAAATGTAATACTCTTTGCTTCCACAGGAGCAAAAGTCAAAGAAAAATAAATGCTATACATCACAGAACAACATACCAAATGAACAAATTATGTAGACAAAACTCCTCGGCATCATCATGGAACAGAATTTAAATTCTGACCATTATATCACTTATAAGAAAGACAAACCAAAACCGAACTATTATGCAAAATGAAGCTATATCGAATAGACTACTTTAGTTTTATCCAGTGTTATTTATGTTGCAACTATCTTAATAAATATTCAGTCAGTCTACCTTAATAAACTGCAACAAATTTGGTATAAATACCTATATTTTTTACAAATATTCAAAACAGAATTCACTTTGTCTAGTACTAAAAAAAAATGCCTGATTAGTACCAAAAATACATTAACTCTTGTTGGCACTTAGTCAATTTAAACTAAAATTAACCTATCCTTTGCTAAAAGACCTTGATCGACCCAACAGATGGTAGTCAACAGTTGTGTATGATTGGACAATCACTGGGGTTGGGGAATATACCCTTTCCCCAGGGCCTGTATGAATTTAGAGTTGGGGTAAATAAGCAGGGCAAAAACACTCTTTTAAAGTTTGCATGTTCTAAGGAGAAGCCTCTCAGAATGCACAGAAGAGTGGCAATATTGTTGTGTTGGCATTAGCAACTTTGTTGTTACAACTGTTTGAGCATTGTCACTATATCCATATGTGTGTGTGTGTGTGTGTGTGTGTGTGTGTGTGTGTGTGTGTGTGTGTGTGTGTGTGTGTGTGTATATATATATATATACATACATACACACTCTATATATATATGGTTCCCCTTCACAATCTCGAATTACTGAATGCTCGAATTTCAGTAACTCAAGACTGTAAAATCGAAAACCCATAAGCACGAATCTGCATAAGTGCAAATTTAAATATCTCAAATTTGTGCTTATGCATGTCAGCTACGGGATGGGAAGTGTGTGAGTCGGGATGTGTGTGTTTTGTAAGTTGTGTGTGTGGGTTAGGGTAGGGAGGTGGGAGTATGAGTGTGAGTGTTGGATGTGTCTGTATTTGTGTGTGTGTGCGAGGCAGTGTGAAATGTGTGTGTGGTGTTTTTTATTTTGTGTATTAGTGTGATCTTGGAGTTAGAATATATAAGTAGGGGTGTGTGGGGGGTGCAGCCCCCCACATGGGGGGGGGTGCAGGGGGGCTTGCCCCGCTGCGTACATGTAGTATAGGGCTTGTAGTTTATGTAATGTTGGTTGTATGTTGTGCGTGTTGTATGGTGTATGTGTTCTGTATGTTCAGGGTTTTTTTGTTTTCATGCTTGTGGGTTTCGGGATTTTTGTTGGTTCGACTTTACAGTCTCGAGTTGCTGAATTTTGAGCATTCAGTAATTCGAGATTGTAAAGGGGAACCATATATATATATATATATATATATACACACACACACACACACACACACACACACACACACACACACACACACACACACACAAGCCTGTCTTTCTGATTTACTCAAATTGTGTCCATATTTTATGAGTAATCCATTTTACCTAACATTCAGTTCATGTGGGACTGCATGAAAATATATAAAGGTATCATTCTGCTCCCTCGTAAACCTGTCTTCTCTGGTAGGGGTCATTTACTAAAACATTATCTGCTTTTTTAATAGGAAAAAACGCAATATTACTTTTAACTAAGCTGGGTAATTTGTATGGGAATTGGAGCTTAGCCTAATGGTTAGGGGTTGGGGGTGTTTATTCCTATCTTTTAACTGGCTTATATTATTCAACATTTTCTGTCTTTCTTGAGCTGCCAGGAGCTTACCGCTCTACTCCATTTCTAATTTTGACTGAATTCTTCATACAGGAGGTGATTTAGATTTTTCTTTTGATGTACGAGTTCCTTCTATGATTTTAAAATATTGGTCTTTTGCCACAAGTAATAACTTCCTACTTCTTCCAGGTGATCATTTGATGATATTATTTCCCAGATATCTAACTTCCTTTATTACATAACCTCCTTATCATATTATGAATCAGTGCTTTCAATGAGTCCTTAAAATATATCAAACATGCAGTCTGATCAATGTTCTCTTGAATGCATGCTACTATTTCCTCATTAGTTATATGTACAAATTTGTGGTTTTGCAGTCAAGACACCTGTAATGGTTTCAAGCTGAAATTATGGAAAACGTTTAATACTTTAAAACAGTAATGTCCAATGGTCAATAAAGTAGCATTGTAAAACATATAGGTTAACATAAAATGTATAAACTCTTCAATACTAAACATAAATCATTTTGTAAATGTATTTTGTTTGTGGAGTCCAGTTAGGTAAATGCTGCCTTTGCCTTGAAATTCTATAAGTCTGTTAAATTATACATATTCATAAAAAAATTCAACACATTTCTATTGTTAGGCAGGTACTTATCTCCTCTGTTTGGGGAAGATTGATCCATGTCTTTATCTAAAATTTTATTCCAGTCTCCAGTTGAAATTATTGGTGTCACAGTTAATTTTTGATTCCTTTTAGTTATATCTTCTAGAAATGATTTGTATTCTTTGAAAGGATCACATACAGAGGATATTATATGATTTTAAACACCATAATTTATTGTCAATAATAGTATTCTCCATCTCAGTACATAACAAATTTGTTCACTTTTAATACTGATATTGAACTTTTAATTAGGATTGACCCATCAGTTGTCATAATAGCTACACTTTGTGTCTCCCATGTACAAGCTACAAGGTTTGATCCTGACCTCTGGCAAATACCTGTGTGGAGTTTGCATGATGTCATGACTGAAATCAGTGTTGCAGATTCCAAAAAGATGGGTTTTCACCACTGATGTCCAGCTGCAGTACCAAAGCCTAAATCTTTATAGCAGCATAAGTCCAATGCATGACCTTAGCTTGCAAGCATAGGGGTATATAAGTGGATGTGTAAGAGTAAATCCTCAAATTGCCTTGCCTGTAGCCTGAATGCAAGTCTCGCACCCACCAGTGTTATTTTCACTTGGTCGTTGGTACTCTAAGCCTTCTTGGATACAAATAAGTGCATCATTGGGGAAACTTGCTTCTTGTTTCACCTATTTTGCTGTGATTTGTTAGATATCAGCTAGGATGGGTAAGTGTGAGTGAGGGAGGCAGATACCCTACAAAGACCTCCATACCCAGTGTCTTTTTTGCTTAGCAGAATACAACTACAAATCTTATTCCATTTGCCAGTCCTTTGTTCCCAAGACATTTGCTCCCATTTGCCTTCATTGAACACACTCATAGAGACACAAGGACTGAAGCATTTGGCACAGTCTAAAATGGCAGATCCCAACACTCCTGATATACCTTCCATACCTAAGAAGAAACTCAAAAGGCCTAAGCTTGAGACTCAGTTTTCCAGATCTGTTTCTGATTTACCCGCAGAGGTTACAGAACCCATGATACATCCGACTCTGCCTCTGACACCTTGCAACCTTGTTTGAGACTAGTATGGCATCAAAGGAGCACACATCTGAAGAGACTGTTACTGCACCTGAGAAGGGGGAACTGCAGATCATTATCTCAAAGTGACCAGAAGGTATCCTGCAAATTTTAGTATGGGAAGGAATTCCTGGAAGTGTGACTGAAGTACATCAGGGGTCTGAGCCTCCACACTTGATTCAGGAAAATTTCACCCCAAAGAAAAAGCAACAAAAGACCAAACATGTTTCCTGTTCTTCCCATTTTAGGAAGAAGGCGTGGATGTTTTTTCCCCAGAGCCTGTTCAAGGCTATTATGGCCCTTTAATGTCCTTCCATTTCAACTCCTCCATCTACTACACAGAAAATCTTCTTCTCCTTCTTCTTCTGAGGAGGCTTCAGATTCTGATGACCATTCTTTATCTTACTCATCTCAAATTCACTGTCTTGCCAGATGCCTTCTGATGATGAGGATTCCCTTCCTCTCCTGATTCCCTTGTGGAACAAGCATCCTGTGGAGAGACTGTCATAAATATGATGAAGCATTTTGAGCGTGAATCAAAGCAAATGCCTGATGTCCAAAAGAGATACAATAGTCTGTTATATCTGGGCACGTCAGCCCCTTCCCTGTCCTTCCAGTCCTGGAGGACCTTTTGGATGCCTTCGCATCCACATCCACAGCCCCTAGCTGCCAAAAGGCCAGAGAGATTATAAATTACAGATGACCTCAAGCTCCTTTTTAAAAATCTAGCAACTGACACTTCAGCTGTTTCCGTAGCCTCAGACAAACTGTCTAAGCTACTACCAAATGCTTATGACCTCCCATCAGACAAGGACAGCAGGCCTTTGGATAGGTGGGGAAAAAAGTCTATACTTCTTTTACCTTGGCCTTCAGGGCAATTAATTATCAGTCCCAAATGAACAACTACATCTTATCTACCTTTAACAGTCTGTATAAAGCTTTGGCTGGTATTTCAGGGATAGAATCTAAACATCAAATTTCACTTTTGGTAAATCTATGCATACCATAAAATGCAGCTATGATGCTGTTGAGGCCTCTTCCAGAGCAGCTGGTTCAGTCATTTGGAGATATGCCTAGTTTTGTAACCAGCCCCTGCCAAAGGACTTCAAGGTTAAACACCTAGATAGCCCCCCACAAACAGGGACCTTTTTTTTGGTCCACAGTCACCTAGCTTATTCAAAATCTTGCAAGATCAAGGTAAGTCTATTAAGGGCTGCAGACAAATCATTCCTACCTCTGTGCACATATGGCAGAATGCAGTATCACTTGTCTGAGGACTGCATCCATATGGACAATGATGTGAATATGTACAGAAATGTGATATTTATGCATATATGCATATTTTATTTATAATCGTGTTTAAATATCCACAGATTACGTGTAGGCAGATAGCAGATACTGGCCACAACTTTTGCAGCATTACTTAAGCTTTCATTTGTTACCATGAAATGCCACATATATGTCCCTGTCAGAAGATCAGGTTTTCAAAAACTCATAATTTTTATCATTGAGACAATATGATTGAGTTTCTGAATATATATATGGCTCTACTATATTTCGTCAAATTACATTTGGTCGAAAATGTTTTCAGGCAGTTCACTTCACCGAAAATGCATTTCACTGAAAACCCATTTGGTTGAATTCCATTTGATCGAAAATGGAATATAGCCCCTGCCCCATTGCAGTGCAACCCTGGAGTGAGAATATAAAGTTAGGGGTGGGGGGGGACACAACCCCTCACATCAGGTGGTGTAGGGGGCTTAGCCTCCCACATTTTGCAGCTAGTTTTTACTGATATTATATGTTTCAGTGTATTTTTAAAGGATACACATGTATATAATACTGTATATACCACACCCCCCCACCTTTATATTCTCACTCCAGGGTCGCAGTAGAATTCGACCAAATGGGTTTTCAGTGAAAAGCATTTTCGGTGAAGTGAACTGCCTGAAATCATTTTCGACCAAATGTAATTCGACCAAATATTGCAGACCTATTGTAGACCCATATATATATATATATATATATATATATATATATATATATATATATATGTAGATGTAGATACACACACATATATATATATATATATATATATATATATATAGGTTTTATATATATATATATATATATGTGGATCAGGCTAATAACAGAAATATTAATATGTACATATTTATAATTTGCTATTAAAAGAAATAACAATGTATTGCTCACTGACCACTGTATTTGGGTCAGGAGAGAAATTCCTCATCTGTGAGCTGAGCTGACCTGTAAAATGCTGTGTCACCATGCTAAAATTATTTATGTATTTGTTTGTGTTTGTTTACTGTGTGGACAATTTCTAATTTTTACATAAAATATGAAAATATGCATACATATTTTTTTTGCCAAACCATTACAAATATCTACAAAAGTATTAGATGCTACGTAGCACTGAGAAGAACAAAGTCAGCTTTCTTTTGATACCATGAAATACCACATAAGCTCCTTGTAGTACAGTCTACCAATAAAAGTATTAATCTTGAACATATTTATAACCTTGAATCAAAAGAAATCACAAAATCTCACTTACTTGCCATCTAATTTTTGGTTCAAGGCATTCCTGAACTTCTGTTTTAACTGTGCTCACAGATTTTACAAGGAATAGGTCAAAAATATACAGGGAGAATTAGCAATAGTTGAGAGGTATGTATGTCAACCTACTCTAACCTTACAAACACACACAGAGAAAAACAGGCAAGTAGTTTATTACACACAGTCTACACAAGTGTATGTATTAATATATTCTTAGACAGATGCACATAGAGTTCAAAACTCATAGACAAAGCAAAAAAAATAATAATAATAGGAGACAACACCGCAAATCAGAGACATATTTTAAATACATATTCCTTATAATGCATTTTCTAAAGCCTATGAAATCTGAAAATTAAATATTTGCAGTTAATTTGCTGACTGCAGTCATTATCCCTTTGCCATAAATCACCAAATAGTAGGCGAAATAGGGCAAAAATATGAAGCAAAATCAGCAACAGTTGATTGGTATGTATGACAACCCACCTGTAACCCCCCCTCCATATACAAACACACAGGCAACTAATTATCAAGAATATACTTACAATGCACATACTGTGCCTCACATACTGAAAAAGAGGCAAGTAATTTAAATTTTAAAGTAACACACACACACACACACACACACACACACACACACACACACACACACACACACACACACACTCACTCTCTCACTCACACACACACACACACACACACACACACACACACACACACACACACACACACACACGCACACACACACACTCTTACTTGCCAAAGAACAGACCAAAAAATAATCTGAATTCAGACACAATGGGAGATATCCTACAGTTATTTAAATATTTCATTCTGTTAGGTCAAGAATAAGCAACAAAGACAAAAGAGCAATTGAATACAAAGGCCATTAATAGCAAACAGAAACAGCTGTTACACAGCTTGTAAGTTGCTATGTTTTGCATTACCTGGCATTTTCTGAAGAGTAGAATTCCGCGGTGGTGCAGCGGTAGCGTTGTTGCCTCACAGCAAGAGGTTCTCCCGTTCGATTCTCGGCTGGAGTGCAGGGAGTGCCTTCTGTGTGGAGTCTGCATGTCCTCCCAGCGGTTGGGTGGGCGTTTGAAAGACATGCGTAAATGGGCATGACTTCGTTGAAGGTTGAACATCGGGATGGCACCTCGGCATTTATGAAAATCTAGTGCCAATCATTAGCAGACCGGAGTTCTGCTGTGGCGACCCCTAACCGGGAAAAGCCGAAAGACAACAACAACAGAATGTCTGCATTATTTAAGACAGAAGTGGTGAACTTCATGACACCCATGCAGATGGACAATACAGTTACAACTGCTGAATCCTACACAAATGCACTCTATAAGCACTTACACGAGTGCATGGATCGTGCTATCCCAAACAGAACCAAGATGCTATCCTCCAAATAAAGGAAGCCAATCTGGTGGTCCCCTGCCATAAACAAACTGTACAACAGAAGGAAGAAACTGTTGCAAAAGAGATTAAAATCCCATGAGTGGAGGAGCTCCCTGGTCAGCCTCAGTAAGAAGCTGAGATTCCTTATAAGATCCTCCAAAGCTAGCTACGAAAACAAAATCACCACTAAATCCAAGGACAACCACAAAGCATTCTATAGCTATGTCAAGAATCTAGATGGCAACACCCAGATCTGCTTTGAGTTACAGCACAAAGGCACGAAAATTACAGAACCAACTGATATTGCCAACATCCTGGTAGATAGGTTCATTGCTAACTTTACCCCACTCTCACCCCTTAAAGGGCCCATATCTATACAGGAAGAATGCAGAGTCCCTGTAATTACAACTATGCAGGTAAAAGCTGCACTCTCTAAAGCCAAAAACATAGCATCCGTGGGACCAGACAACATCCTAGGCTGCATTTTACACGAACTTCAGAAGGAAATGGCTCCCCACTTAAGCACTATGTTCAATAATAGCCTCACATCAGGCTTTGTGCCCACTGAATGGCACACAGCTACAGTTATCCCACTACACAAAGGGGGAGCCACCACTGATCCCGGGAACTATCGACCTATTAGCCTGACGAGCCTGGTCTGCAAGGCCATGGAACGTATCATCATGGAACTCATAAACAAAGACATTGGTAACCTCCAAACTCTGGATCCCACCCAGTTCGGGTTTGTGAAAGGCAGATCATGCCTCCTGAACCTGATCGACTTCTTTAAGGTAGTCACCAAAGCCATGGATGAGGGTAAGGTGGTTCACACAGCCTATCTTGACCTCGCCAAGGCTTTTGACACCATCCGCAAACAACCATACACTCCGCAAGGATGGCATGCAGGGTCAAGCCAACAATGTAAACCACCAATGACCAGCAAAAAACGATAGTGAACATGCAGTAATGAAGAAATAATGATTATTTATTTATAATTCCTTCAAATCCAGACCGGTTTCGGCTATTCAGCCTTTATCAATGAATACAATAAAGTTGATATGCTCTGATGATGCCCTTAGGATAAGGGAGAAAGCGCTAAGTTACTCGTGTTTTTATGTTATTTTACAATAAAGACGCTAGTTTGTGCTGAATAGCTTGTGGTTGTTGCTGCTATTTCCATTTGGGACGACAGCGTGTTGCAGATTCTTGCTTGGCTATTCTTCAAGACCGTTGAGTGATTGTGAGCTGTATTGATTTTGGAATTGCAAGCATTATCCTGCAAACCTCCGTATGTTGCCTTCTACAAGGACAGGGTGTCCTTGAGAACGAATCTTAATTTTCTTCCAAAGTCAGCATCTGAAATGAACCTCAATCAGACTAACAATCTATCAGTGTTCTTCACAAAATTCTCTAACAAAGTAAACTCTGCATTTGCTAGATGTTCATCAACAACTCACATTTTACTTATACAGAAGAAAATATTTTAGAAAATCTGATCATCTTTTTCTAAAGTTAAAATTGGCCAAAGTGTTTCAAAAGTCACTCTATCTAGTTGGCTTTCTGAATGTATAATGTGTGTATACAAAAAGCTGGGACTTACCTCTAGCTTATAAACCAAAGGCTCATTCTAAAAGGGCAGTAGCTGCTTCTACAGCCTTTATGAACAAAGTTCCTATTGATGATATTTGTGCTGCAACTACTTAGTTTACTGTTCATTTTTTTGTGTCTCACTACAAGCTGAATGTACAGTCCAGATCCTATACATACATTGACTCCACCAGAAACACCCTTCCTTGATACCACCCAAGTGTTGGAGATGTGTGCAAAGGTTGAATTGGACAAAAACAGATAACACTGGATATGAAAGTTATGTACTTACCATAATGCTAGATCCATATTGTATTGTTTGCATCAGGTTCAGCATCCCTCCCTCCATCCCCCTTTTTGCACTTTTTGGCTGCATGGACTTCACCAGGGGCTCTGTTCTTGGACAGCCTTTGATTGTTCCTCATATTGTTACCATTCTCCTAAGTTCATCTTTTAGGCTGGGCTATATATCCTGATTACAGCCAGGCAAACTTTATCTGAGTTACTTTGGGGGAACATAGGGACTTACGGTTAAGGGAGGAGATGAAGCCCTGGGTCCAAAGGTTCATAAAGATACCAGGATCAAATCTAGTTGGATCCAATAGCCCAGTGGTTCAACTGGATGAAACAAGACATCATAGATCTGTTGTCATGGTAAGTACATAGCTTTCATTTAATTACCTTTAGGATTTTTTAAAACCAGTGCAAGTTTAGTTGTCTCTTTAGAAACATAAGCACTAGTTTTTCGGGTCTATATTACGAACACGAAAAACCATATGAGCGAATATGAAGACGTCGACACCTATTGCACGAAGTATGGAAATCCCGAATGTACAAAACCGTGAATTCCGAAATGTCAATTTGTTTTGGTTGGCCCGTCTGTGGTATAGCTCCATAAGGCAAGTGTGCGAAAGATAGGACTTTAGTGTTAGGATTTGGGTTAAGGTAAGTGTATAGCTAGGTAATGTATGTAAGTTTTAGTGTAGTGTTAGAAGTAGGGTTATTTTAAGTGTATGTATGTGTACTGTTTATTTTGTTTGGGTTTATGTCTGTAGGGAAAGTGTGCGGTAGTTACGGACCTTAGAGTTAGGAAGGGGTTAAGGATAGTGCATAGATAGTTGTGTGTGTGGGGTTTAGTGTAGTGTTGGAGGTAGGGTTTTCTTAAATGTATGTATGTGGATTATTTATTTTGTTTGGGTGTATATGTGTAGGGGACGTGTGCAGTAGTTACGAACCTTAGGGTTAGGGAGGGGTTAGGGATAGTGCATGGGTAGTTGTGTATGTGGGGTTTAGTGTAGGGCTAGAGGTAGGGTTTTGGTGCTTTACCTTAGGCTAGAAGTAGGGTTTGGTTAGTGTATGTGTGTGGTTTATTTATTTTCTTTGGGTAGGTAGTATGTACCGTGTGGTGGGGTTGGCCAACTATGACAGCTTGATATATATTTTTTTTCGCGGTTTATTGCGTTTGGGATTTTTTGCGGTTCGCGGTATAGTTGTCGACGTTTAGGTATTCGGGAATAGGATTTTTCACTTTGGTAATATAGACCCTAGTTTTTCATTATGTGATATCTGGTAACGTGAGTCATGATGACATCAAAACCCACTGATACGGTCTGGATGAGTTGTAAGTATAGAATGTATTGCCAGTGAAGACTTCTCCCTGATGCTTTATTTGTATAATGATGTTTTCTTGGTGAAATCCACTAAATGTGTGCATATTTGTGCACCTCATAAGCCACACGTTGAAGCATTTCACTTTCTTGTTATGACCTAATTATGCTTATCATTGGTCCCCAGTATGGGGCAGCTGCTACTAATGCTAACCCATCTTTCCTAAAACTCCCTTACCAGCCTTAGTAAGAAACTGAGATCCCTCATAAAATCCTCCAAAACTAGTTACGAAAATAAAATTGCCAAAGATTCCAAAGACAACGACAAGGCATTCTATAACTATGTCAAGAATCTAAATGGCAATGCTCAGATCTGCAATGAGCAAAAACAGAATGGCATTAAATATACTGATCCCAAGGATATTGCCAATATCCTGGCAGATTGATTCAGTGCCAACTTCACCCCCCCTCTCACCCCCTAAATGGCCCATCTCAATACCAGAAGATTGCCAAATTCCGGTAATAATGGCCACACAGGTAAAAAACGCACTCTCCAAAGCTAAGAATACAGCATCCATGGGACCAGATGACATCCCGGGCTGTGTACTACATAAACTACAATATGAACTGGCACCTCACCTAAGTGTCATGTTTAATCATAGCCCCACCTTAGGTTTCATGCGCACTGAGTGGCGCAGAACTACAGTTATCCCACTCCACAAGGGGGGGATCCACCTTGGATCCCGGAAACTACCAACCCATCAGTCTGATGAGCCGTATCTGCAAGGCCATGGAGCGTATTATCATGGAACTTATAAACAAAGACTTTGGCAACCTTCAAACACTGGACCCCACCCAGTTTGGGTTCGTGAAGGGTCGATCTTGTCTCCTGAACCTGATTGACTTCTTTGAATCAGTCTCCAGAGCCATGGACAAGGGTAAGGTGGTCCACACAGTCTATCTAGACCTTGCCACAGCCTTTGACACCATCCCCCACTCTGGAATCATAGATAAACCTACTAAGCTGGGCATTAATAGGTTCATATGTTCATAGGTTCATACTAGGCTATCTGCCCTAGGGCATTTATAAGCCTAGCCAGAGTGTGTGTGGCTTTCACCACCCCTTAGGATGAGAATACTATACCCATTAGTTTGCTGTGCCTCTGTCCAGCAGTGATACAGAGATGATTCCCGGGGTAAACCTACGATCTCCCATCCACTCGTCAAGATTTCTCTTGAACAGAGTCAGTGAGCCTCACATGGACTGGGATTCTGTTCCATAGTGTAGGGAGTCTCTGGGTAATGAATCTGTCCCTCCAGCACGTCCTATTTATATCCGTGTTGAGGTTTAAGTCTCTTGCTCTCGTGGCTCTGGTGGATTTGGATTTTTTGAGGTGGAGCATGTCCATTAATTCCGGGTTGGACATGCCCTTGTATGTCAGGCACAGATCACCTCTGAGCAGACGGTATGCGACTGAATAGAGCTGGAGTTTCTTCAGTCGGGCATCGTATGACATATGTTTGAGCCCCTTTATCCTTTTGGTGAGGAACTTTTGCAGTCTTTCCAACTGCTGCAGGTGTCGGGTAAGGTACATTCCGAATGGGGCGTTGTACTCAATCATTGGTCTGATAAGTGAAGAGTACAGGGGTACAATGACCTCTCCTGATCTGGATGTGAATCCCTTCATGATCAGATGGGCAATGTAGAAGGTCTTCCTAACCACTTTGGCAATGTGAGTGTCAAAAGAGAGGTTACTGTCAATGTGGGTCCCCAGGTCCCTGATAACTTCTTCCGTGTTTAATGGATTACCACCTATGTGGTAATTAGGGGTTACCTTGTTTTTCCCAAAGGGTATGACTATACATTTTTTGGCATTTAGCTTAAGGCCATGGCTCTGGCACCAGTTATCCATTTCTATGAGACCTTTCTGGAGGATGTCTGTGTCTGATGGAGTGTCAATTATGGTGCCCAGTTTGCAGTCATCTGCAAATTTTGTCAGCCACAATCCCCCTATGTTTGCCTGCACTTCAGAAAAATAAATGCCGAACAAGAGGGGGCCCAGGACTGAGCCCTGTGGGACACCGCTCACGACCGGCTTAGAGTCTGACATGGCACCAGCAACTCTAACCCTGTGTGTTCTGTCCTTGAGCCAGTTTGCAACCCATCTTGTGACATATGGGTTTACATCTAAGCTGGTGAGCTTTTCTATGATGCCCGAGTGGGGTATTGTGTCGAACGCTTTTGCTAGGTCAAGGTAGGCTGTGTGAACTGCCTTACCCTCATCAATGGCCTTAGTGACTGTTTCAAAAAGTCGATCAAGTTCAAGAGGCAGGATCTGCCCTTGACAAAGCCAAATTGGGTAGGATCCAGTGTCTGTAGGTCCCCAATGTCTTTATTTATGAGTTCCATTATGATCCTCTCCATAGCTTTGCAGACAAGGCTCGTCAAGCTTATGGGGCGGTAATTTCCAGGGTCCGTGAGAAGCACCGCCTTTGTGGAGTGGGACCACAGTTGCCGTCGCCATTCTTTGGGTACGTATCCTGTAGTAAGGCTAAGATTAAACAGCAGCCTTATGTGTGGGTTTAGTTCCTCATTGAGTTCGTGTAGCACACAGCCGGGGACACCGTCCGGTCCCATTGATGCTGTGTTTTTGCTTTAGAGAGAGCAGCTCTCACCTGGGCATCTGAGATGTTTGGGGGGCTAGACTCTGGTGGGATAGATATTTCTCCTTTTGGGGGAGGAGGGAGAAATTTGCACTGAACCTGTCTGCCAGTATGTTGGCAATGTCTGTGGGTTCAGTGATTTTTTATCATTTGGGACTAATTCTGAGCATATCTGGGAGTTTCCACCCAGGTTTCTAACATAGCTAAAGAAGGCTTTATGATTGTCTTTGGTGTCATTAGCGATTTTTCTCTCAAAGTTGGCCTTGGATGATTTTATGAGTGATCGTAGTTTTTGCTAGTATTGATCAGAGATGCCTTCCCATTTAGGGATTTTGCTCTGTCATGTAGTAGCTTTCTCCTCTTGTTGTAGAGTTTGTTTATGGCTGGAGTCCACCAGACCGGGCGCCTGCCTTTGGTGGAAAGGGTCTTGATTTTATTAGGGATTGCTTGATCCATACATTCCTGGAGGTGCTCGTAGAAGGCATTTGTAAGGGTTTCAGCAGCGTGGGTTGTGGTTTCCACTGGCTCGGGGGCCTTGAAGGATACCACTCCAGTCTTGAGAAGTGTGAAGTTTGCTTTTGAGAAGTTTTTCACTGTTCCCTACGTCACCCAATGGTATGCTAACTGACTTACTGATAGAACCCACACTGTAAAAGTAGTCAACTCCAAATCTAGCTCCAGACAAGTGACAAGTGGAGTACCTCAGGGTTCAGTCCTGGGACTGCTCTTGTTTGGCATCTACTTCTCTGAAGTACAGGCCAACACTAAGGGACTCTGGCTAACAAAGTTTGCAGATGACTGCAAACTGGGAGCCATTATTGAAGCCCAAATGATGTGGATACTCTACATAAGGGCCTTACAGAAACAGATGCTTGGTGCCAGAGCCATGAGCTCAAGCTCAATACAAGAAATGTATAGTTATCCCCTTTGGGAAAAAACATGTACCCGTGAATTACCACATAGGTGGCAGTACACAAAACACTGAAAGTGTGATAAGAGACTTAGGGTCACAGGTGGACAGTGGTCTCCCCTTTGATAACCACATCCCCACAACAGTCAGGAAATCCTTCTATGTGGCACACCTCATCACTAAGGGCTTTTCATCCAGAAAAAAGGAGGTCATTGTCCCACTGTACTCATTCCTCATTAGACCCATTATAGAATACAACACCCCATTTGGTATGTACCTGTCAAGACATCTGCAACAACTGGAAAGGCCGCAGAAATACCTCACTAAAAGAATCACAGGCCTAAAGCAGATGCCCTACGCTGACCGCCTTAAAAAACTCCAGCTATACTCTGTCGCATATCATCTACTCAGAGGTGATCTCTGCTTAACATACAAGGCCATGTCAAACCCAGAGCTGTTGGACATGCTACACTTAAAGAAATCCCAATCCCTCAGAGCCACACCCTCCAGGGATCTAAACCTTGTCATCACAATAAACAAAACATGCTGGAGGGATAGGTTCCTGACCCAGAGACTCCCCAGACTCTGGAATAGATTGCCCATACATGTCAAGCAGAGTGCCTCTTTGGCCCTCTTCAAAAAGAACCTTGATGATTGGATGGGAGAAAGGAAATTCAGCCCCGGGGATCACATCAGTCGCCCTGCTAGACAGGGGTCCAGGGAAGTAAATAGTGTGGGAAGAAATAGCCAGGGAATTGTTATGGCTAGGCTTGTATAGGCCCTAGGGCTGATAGCCTAGCACCAACCTATGAACCTATGAAGAACAGGAGCTACTACAGTGGATGTACAGGCATCACCCACCCTGAAAAACTCTTCCATTTCATAGTCACCAGCAGTGCAGTGCTACCCTTTTCCCTAGTCCAGCAGATCACCCAGAAATAGACTCACAGCTATAATAGTCCCCAAGGTTTCAATAAAGTGATTTCTGTACAACACATTATGTGACAGCTGTCATTTTTCATACCCCAGCCAAAATGTGTTCTTAGTTCCGACAATGTAATTTCACATATACTGCATAAAATTAAAGCTATGTCAAAGATGGATTAGTTCTTCACTAGTATTTGTAAGAGGGATCATAACAAATCTTTTAGAAAAATATGGAGTAAAATATTACAGTGCTGTTAAATCATAAAGCTGTGCTACAGTTCTTGATGTAGCCTAACAATGTTCATTGTGGCTGTGCCAATTACACTATGCGGTGAAACAGATG
Organism: Protopterus annectens; assembly: GCF_019279795.1. Classification (NCBI taxonomy): domain Eukaryota; kingdom Metazoa; phylum Chordata; order Ceratodontiformes; family Protopteridae; genus Protopterus; species Protopterus annectens. The sequence goes on along the minus strand of NC_056746.1, from coordinate 1,092,185,711 downwards.
AAGTGGTGAATGTTTATTACAGAGGAATGAGTGTATTTCCCATCTTTGGTTCAGCAGTTTTATTTGATCAGTGCATTCCAGAAACAGTTGCTGTTAAGTGGATTACACACCTTGCTAATACTTATAGGGGCTGCAGTTGACTTGGTATTTCTAATAGTATTGGGTATGCTACTCTACCGCAGTGGTGGTGCTTGGGAAGTATGGCTATGTTTAAAAAGGCCTGCTAAGATCAATAGCCTAGTAATTACCTGTGACTTGATTTGTGTTTTGGGGTGCATTTGGAAAAACATCTCCCCCTCGCTCGCATGGAATTAAAGAAGGGCGCATTCTTTTGGGCTTCTATCATCCTTTTATTGTTATGCATCGTAGTTCCTGTCCCCTGAGGATGGAACCCCACACTCTGGGCTAAATGAAAGCTACATAGGTATGGGCAGGATGAATGGGTACAGTATGGGGCTCACATGATCCATGACCTGAGGTCAGGTGAGGTGTTATATGAGGGTATGAGGAGTGCAAAGAATGTATAAAATAAAAAGCCTTTCATTCAGCTTGGCATTTTCCTTGGAATGTTATATTTGGATTCAATATCTAACTAGATTTTCACAGCATTGTTAGTAATATTCTTATCTGCAATTAAAATGGTGGTCATATTTTGTTTGTGTAGTTTCTTTCAGAAGTCTATTTTTTATTTTTTAGGACCAAAAGATTCGTCTTCTTCACCTGGACATGGAGTATGCTCTTCATTAGTATGCAAGGGAATTAACAACATGAGAACCTCAAAGTATAGCTTCCATCACAGGTGAGAGCTTGCAAAAGTTTCTCTGGGGCTAATTACCATGTTTGAAAACCATCTCACTGATAACATAGATTACCCATAAAGTGCACCCCTTCATTCATGGTAGCAGTGTACTAACAGCAGTGAATGTCCAAATTACTGAAGGGTTTGTGTGCGGCAAATTACTTTGAAGAGTGGTTAGAGAGAGTCAGATGCATGTCTAGCAGTGAGCAGTCTTGGAACTGCATGATTACAGACCTGTAACTCTAAGAAGTATATCTGATCATTTCTGTTACAATCAGCGTTTATATGTAGGCCACATTACTTTGTTTAAATCTTCTGCATGACAGGTTTTCTTAGGGAAATGCAGCTTTGACTATATCCCTTTGCAAGTTTAGATTTGACTTTGAAATAAGGTTAAGTAAAATTCCTTAATGTTTGATGTCAGAACAAGATGATATGTCAATCTAATCTATCTAGTCTGCCCAACAAGTACATGAGTACTATACCTTCCATCACTGTCTTCCCTTTATCCTTTCTGTATCTATCCTCTGTCCTCTTGAAAGCTTGTATTAATTCCCTCCTTACCAGCTATTTCAGTAGTCCATTCTATGCATCCACAAACCTCTCCATAAAGAATTATTTGCAGATCCAGATTGTAGTTGGTTTCTAAAATCAGTTGCCTGTGCCTGTCCTTCATTCTCTGTTCTTCCTGTTAGGATGACCAATTCAGAACCATAATCAGGGGATGACCTGTTACACAGTCTTGTATATCCTCATTTTTTTCTGTTCTCCAGTAGAATGAATTCCAACTTCTGAAATCTCTTGCCATATGTTTTCCCCTTTCATATATACCCTTCTGGGGGCCATTCCGCTGTACTACTTTCAGCAGCCTGATAACCATCTAAGCAGCGCCTAGAACTACAAATAATGCGTAAGGTTTGGTCTGACCAGTCCGTGACAGAGAAAAAGCATTACCTTTTTGTTTCTAGATGAAGATACACATTAGCATTCAGTTTACTGCTGCCACTACTTTCTACATGTGCTCCAGGTAGTCCAGTCTTGCTAACAGATACACTTTTATGTACTTCACATGAGGATTGTGGTGGCCCATTATTTTTCATTAGTTTAGAATGAATATTATGAGTGAAACCACAAATGGCAACCAGAAATATACGATACATATATATATATATATATATATATATATATATATATATATATATATATTTATATATGTGTGTGTGTGTGTGTGTGTGTGTATATATATATATATATATATATATATATATATATATATATATATATATATATATATATTTATGTATGTATATATATATATATATATATATATTTGCGTGTATTCATGTATATATATATATATATATATATATATATATTTTTATATATATATATATATATATATATATATATATGGGTCTACTTCAGAACACAGAAGACCAAAAGACAGAGACCAAAACAACGAAACCCCACAACACCTAAAACCACATAAGTATAACACACACAAAAAACATACACAAATACATACACAACTGCCCCAAACTACCAACCACACCACCCTACACTACAAATAGGCAGGGGGGCAAGCCACCCTGCACTCCCCACACCTCCCCTACTTTAATATTCTAACTCCAAGATTGCACAAACAGACACACAAGGTAAACTCACACCCACACACCACAGTCACAACACACACTTACACAGAGCACTACCCCTCACAAATACACTTACACATGCATACTCACCCACAGCGGAACACCAAAAGCGCTAAATCAAAATCCCGTAACACCGGGATTTTGAATATATATATAGATATATATATATATATATATATATATATATATATATATATATATATATATGTATATATATATATATATATATGTATATATATATATATATATAAACGTGAAATGATCCTTGGCTTCATTGTTTTGTTGACTGTTGACATTGTGTTTTATTACTTAATTGTGAGTAAACTGTACAGCAGGAAGTATATAAGTTTAATATTAGCTTTGAAGTCATTTTAATTTAACTTTTTTTTTGGCAGGCACATGGGTGTGAAATGCACTGTATTGTGTTACAACAGCTTGTATGGTACTTAGTGTAGATGAATACGGCTATGAGCTGCTAATGAGCTGCTTCTCATGGTTCAGCATTTGATTCCCTCAGCCTTTGTTCGTCTAGTGAGTCTGACCAAGTCACATCACCATCACCATATGACAGTGCTCCTGGGCTACCCCTGCAAAGGTACACTTGTCTATACTTGGCTGTCCCAAACTGTTAGCAAATGCATTACCCATTTGTTTTTTTGAATTCCTGCACCCTTCAGATAGCTGATAACTATTTCTTCACTATTTGCTATTTGACTATGAATCCCAGCATATGTTTTGTAATTTAATGGATTGCTAGATGCATTTTCAGTAAATGTGTATTCCAAAAGAAGAAAAGTTTACTGTTGCTCACACTGTCTGTTTTAATGTGACAGTGTTTTGTTTTATCACATGGCTGTTGTTTTTGTTGCAAACTTTTTTTAATTAAATGCAAATATCTGTGATCATAGGTTCATAGGAGATTACTAGGCCAATGGCTCAAGAGCTCTTACAAGCCTAGCCAGTTTTGCCCAGATTTTACCCAATTTTTTTATGTCTAGAGGAAAGTTAACAAAGGTTAGCTAGTGGGGTTTTGTAAAAGTAAAAGGTTTAAACAGTGTTTTATGGTAACTGGAGAGAGAGAGAGAGAGAGAGAGAGAGAGAGAGACAGAGAAGTAATGGGCTACTTGTTTGGCTTGGGGGGGGGGGGTTGGCCCATTACCCTGCCTAATGCTCCATCTGGCCATAACCCAGTTATGGTCTTATTGTTCAGAAACTGCAAATGAGTATTTTACCTCATCCTTATGCCCTAGCTTTTTTTTCTATCTTTTAAACCAGGTAAAGGGGGCAACAAAGGAGCACTGTCTGGTTAAGTAACTTGCTCAGAGTCACGCAGTAGATAAAAAGAGGTAGAATGAATCAAACACTGCACTTTTGAGTACAGAAAGCACCTTATTACAAGCTTCAGCCTTACTCCTCTGTGCTATTTGCCATACCTTCATGTACTTCTTCATTTTCTGATAAATCACTGAGGTAAATGTTTAGAAAATGTATGTTGTTGCAAAACATGTTGTTCTGTTAACTTTTAAGTGAACTAGAGTAGTGTGCCTCTTATCTGTCTCCAATTTTATAGAACATATGTGATTTTGCCTCATATTTATGCTCTGTCACTTGCTAATTTCTTTGATTTTCTGGTAAATTACTGAGGATTACAGTCAGTCAGTAATGTCAGTTGTTATTCATTCTTTTTATTGCTCAGAAAATGCGTGTCCATACAACACTTAGTGTTCTGTTTAAATTTTGAACAGCTTGGAGTTGTCTGGCAGTTATGTCAGTGAACTCTTTAGCTGTAACCAAATGTACAGTTTGAATAATTTCACCTTTCTTTACCTACTGTGTGCTTTTGAGCAAGTCAGTAACCAGACAGTGCTGTTGTTTCACTAATGAAAAGGGACACCTTGCCCATTGCTTTACCTGGTTAACAAATACTTAAATAATGTTTTAAATTTACTCTTTCCCTACCCCCATTATTTTTGACTTTGTTCAGAATTCTTGAACAAACTGAGAGGTATTTTGGTCTGGCAAATTCAGAAAATGCTTGTTAGTGCAAAACTTGTTATTCTAGTAACGTTTTAAGTATAAAAGATAAATATTTAAAATTTGTTCCTGATTTTGTGTCTTTCTTTCTGAATGATTCTTGAGCTACAAATTTGAGAGGACAGATGGGAGTTATACTGTATGGTTCTGACTTTCTGGGCCATTATTTATGAATTTATTCATTCACTTTATCTCAAGCAAGTATGTAAGATGTACAGTCATGCAAGTGTCTGTAATTAATGTGTGTGTGTGTGTGTGTGGGGGGGGGGGGGGTGTCAGAAATCAATGTATTAGCAATGTAGTAGATAGAATGAAGAAATAATTACCAAGATGGATAGAAAGGCTAAAGTTGTTTTGTTGCTGAGAATTTGTAACTAGTGATGCTAAGAGTGAATTTGAGAATAATTTGCTTATTTTTTGTGGGGAGCTGGACTTCTGTAACTTACTCTCAAGTCTTTGAAAGACTTTGAAGAGAGAGTGTGTGGTAAAACACGACATATTACAACTTTTTGTCTTATAAATAGTGTAAAAGGAAAATGTTACATTGTAACCAAGTGACTGTGCTGGCAAGCAAAAAGAGACTGGGTATCAAATAAGTCATTAAAAGTTTGAAGTCCACATTTTGATTGTGGTGTGAGCTTTCTTTCTAATTGTTGCTAGTAAATGAGCCACAGTTTACTCACCTGTTCCACATTATGTAAGATAGTGAAGTATTCCACATTTTGAAGATGTAAGGTTGACTATAGCTGTAGTTTATTTAATTCTTTTGCGTATTAGTGTAATGGATAATTGGAAAGCTTGTCCTTACCTGTATTATAGGTTCATAGGTAGGTACTAGGCTATCTTCCCAAGAACATTTATAAGCCTAGCCAGAGTGTGTCGGCTATCGTCGCCCCATTGATTAATTAACTGATCCTCTGTCAAGCAGCACCAATGAAGTGATCCCGGGGTGTATTTTCTGTTACCCATCCACTCGTCAAGGTTTCTCTTGAAGAGTGTTACTGAGGGGCTCTGCCTAATTTAGTTTGGAATTTTGTTCCAAAGCATGGGGAGTCTCTGTGACAGGAATCTATCCCTCCAGCATGTTCTATTTATTGTTGTGGCGAGGTTTTGCTCACTAGAGCGCGTGGCTTGCAGTGACTTGGATTTCTTTAGGTGGAGCATGTCCATCAATTCTGAGTTGGACATGGCTTTGTAAGTCAGGCAGAGATCATCTCTGAGTAAGCGATATGCCACTGAGTACAGCCGGAGTTTTTCAGTCGGGCTGCATAGGACACATGTTTGAGGCCAGTAATCCTCTTGGTGAGGTACTTTTGTGGTATCTACAGCTGTTGGAAGTGTCTTGTGAGGTACATCCCAAATGGGGCATTGTACTCTATGATGGGACTGATGAGTGACGAGTAGAGGGGAACTATAACCTCTTTATTTCTAGATGTGAACCCTTTAGTAATTAGATGGGCCACATAGAAGGATTTCCTAATTACTTTGGCAATATGATTGTCAAAGGAAAGATTACTGTCTACCCGGGTCCCCAGATCTCTTATTACCTCTTCTGTATTAAGGGGGCTGCCACCTATGTGGTGATTCATGCGTGTTTTGTTTTTCCCAAACGGGATGACTATGCATTTTTTTGGCATATAGCTTGAAGCCATGACTTTGACACCAGGTGTCCGTCTCAGTAAGGCCCTTTTGGAGGATGCCAGTGTCAGCCGGAGAGTCAATTATGGCTCCCAGTTGCATTAATCAGTGAACTTGGTTAGGCATAGTCCTCCTTCCTATCTTTGCCTGTACTTCTGAGAAGTATATGCCGAACAGTAGGGGTCCCAGGACCGAGCTATGCGGGGCACCACTTGTGACTGGTTTAGTCGGACCTGGTGCCTGCTATTCTTACCGTGTGAGTTCTGTCTGTAAGCCAATTGGCAACCCATCTCATGACATAGGGGTTTATGTTCAGGCTGGTTAGTTTTTCTGTAATACCCAAGTGGGGAATGGTGTTGAAAGCCTTGGCGAGGTCAAGGTAGGCTGTGTGAACAACCTTTCCCTCATCTATGGCCTTGGTGACTGTCTCGAAGAAGTCAGTAGGCATGATCTGCCCCTAACAAAGCCGAACTGGGTCAGGTCAAGTGTTTGGAAGTTCCCAATGTCTTTGTTATTGAGTTCCATGATGATGCGGTCCATAGCCTTGCAGACCAAGCTAGTCAGGCTTATGGGGCGATAGTTACCAGGGTCAGTTGTGGCCCCTCCTTTGTGGAGTGGAATAACCATTGCTGTGCATCATTCTATGGGCACGTAGCCTGTGGAGAGGCTGAGGTTGAACAGCATGTTTAGGTGGGGGGGGTTAGTTCGTTCTGTAGTTCATGCAAAACGTAGCCTGGGACACCATCTCGCCCCATTGACGCTGTGTTTTTGGCTTTTCAAAGGGCTATTTTCACCTGTGCGTCTGTGATTTCCGGGACACTACACTTTTCCGATATTGTTGTGGGCCCTTTTGGGGGTGAGTGGGGGGTGAAGTTTGCACTGAATCTATCTGCCAGGATGTTGGCAATATCAGTAGGTTCAGTATATTTTGTGCTATTTTGCACTAGTTCAGTGCATATCTGCGAGTTGCCACTTAGATTCTTAACATAGCTAAAGAAGGCTTTGTGGTTATATTTTGAATCCTTGGCTATTTTTCTTTCGAAGTTAGCCTTGGATGATTTTATGAGGGACCTTAGTTTCTTACTGATACTGATCAGGGATGTCTTTCCTTCTTGGAATTTGCTTTTTTTCCGAACTAGTTTCCTCCTTCTATTTTGTATAGCCTGTTTATGGCAGGGGTCCACCAGACTGGTTTCCTTCTCTTAGAGGAGTGAGTCTTGGTTTTGCTAGGGATGGCACGATCCATGCATCCTTGTAGGTGCTCATAGAGTACATTTGTAAAGGTTTCTGCATCTTGGGCAGGGTTATCCTTTAGCGTGGAGGCTGTGAAACTTACCTCCTCTGTCTTAAGCAAGGTGAAGTTTGCTTTAGAAAAGTTTTTTACTGTAGTTTCCTTGGTTGGGGGTGGTGGTGGGGTGAGGACATCCAGAGCAATTAGTTTATGATCTGATCTAACCAGTGAATGGTTGACCTCCGGTGTGGAACACCTGTTGCCCATGTTTGTGATGATAATTGAAATCGCCCAATATCAGGGTGTTCGGTAGGACCTTCATGTTTTCCAGTGTCGCCAGAAAGATGGAGTGGTGGTCCTGAGTCATGGAGGGTGATCTGTAGCAGGCCACAATTTGGATTACAGATTTGCCCGATGTTAGTTGCACATGGATGATCTCAGAGGTATCATGCTGCGCCACTAACCTGGAGGTGTAGGTATCCATGATGAATATGGATACACCCCCTTCTTTTGTGTTTCGGTCCGTGTTGTGTGCCGAAATGTGTGATACTAGTTGTAGCCTGGTAGTGCTGGGGTGCTCTCTGGAGCCTTAAACCAGGTTTCAGTTACTGCACAGATGTCGACGTTCTCCATACTAAGGAGTGCTTCGAGCGCGTACATTTTGAGATTTAAACTCCTGGCATTCAGTAGCATAACCCTCTGTTTTTTAATTGTGCTGTTTACGGAGGTGGGTTTGACTTTTGAGCCTTGTCTAAAAAATGCACTATGGGGGCAGCAAGAGCATTGGCCAGTATTCGAAAGCCTAGGGGTGACAGGTGCAAGCCATCTCTTGTGAAGCAACGTGGCTTGTCAAGCATGTCGTCCCAGGCTGACAGACACTGGATCCCCTTTGAAGGACACCAGACACTTAGCCAGTTGTTGAAATTAATCATTTCCTCTTTATACTGAGGTATCATTCTTGGTGAGGGCAGGATGCTAATCTGGGTCATGGTCATACCAGCCTGGGCTACATGATCAGAGAGCTCTTCCATGTCTCTTTTCATGTAGTCCAGGGAGGTACGTCACAGGTCATTCAATCCAACATGAACAATGACAGAGTCATATTTGTACTTGTTCTGGAGTGACCTGAGAGATTGTATTATGTGGTGGATTCTGGCTCCCGACAGGCAGCTAACAGTAACCTTCTGCTTGTCCAGCCTAGTGAGTGGGACATCAGTGTGCCTGACTATAGAGTCACTTATTACTAGTGTGTTAGCTATGTTATTTCGCCTTAAGGGCTGTGATTGTGCGGCACACTGATTTTGTGTTTTATGTGTTTTGTTCTGTATTGCTGAATTGCTTAATGCTGACTGGAGTTGATTGTTTATTTTTGGAGGGGAGGTTGATGCCTGGCTTGCCCAGCTAGGTCCTTGGACTTTTGCAACTTGAGTAGTTTCTCCTGAGAGTCTGTAATGGTTGAAGAACTGGGTATGTGGTAAAATACATTACACCATTATTTAATTATAACTGCTGGGTATATCTCTCCCCCACCCAAGAAATAATGAATGTAATCAAGTGCCTGTACTGGTGTGCAGTGGGAGACTGAGCAGCAAAATAACTTTTTGTATGTATAAAATAACCTTTTAACCATGCTGAGAGCACCCTTCCTAGTTCTTAGTAAATGTTTCACATTTTCAGTGTGTTCTACCGTATGAGAGGTAGTGTTGCTTTCCATAGTTGGAAGATGGAAAGTTGACTATGGTTGCAGTTTCTTTAATTCTTTTACTTTTAGTGCTGAGAATGTTATGGTAATGTCAAACCATACTAAACTGTCTGAAAATGGAGATGCCTTAGCATAAGATTTTAAGGACTTGCAGTTTTGATCATCTCAGTCATTAAAAGTACAAATTCTTAAACTCTTTTTTATGAGACCCATTGCACCTACTACTGTTGGAGCTATCTGGGTATCATTTATCCACATTGCCTTTGTTTCTGCCTGCAAATACTGGTATTTTATGACTTTTTGTCTCTCTTTCTCTCTACATAAGGCAGTGTAAGCACTGAGCGTGAACAATGCTTCTTTTGTCTTCTTTTTATGGACTACTATGTATGGTTTTCTCACATCAATTTTTGAACTGGTGGTAATGAGTAATACAAACATCATCATTCTCTATAATTCTTTGTGGGTGATGTTTACAGTGCTTCTCAGCTACTTCAGTATTGTAATGTTTGCACAATCCCCAGTGCAGCAGTCTTGCCACATTATTCTGCCTTTCAGTATACAGGCCCTCTGCCATTAGTGTATCACACCCAGCAACAAGATGTGCAACTGTTTCCAGTTCTGTTTTACAGAACCTCCATTTCTCTGTTTCTCCTACATGTTCAATGGACTTTGGAAACCAACATGTACGTAGTCCACAATCCTGGGACACCAATATTAACCTTTCATTGTTTGTTTTAAATTCACCTCTCCTTAACCATTCCTGTGTCAGATCCTGATCGACACGAGGTTGTTCCAGGAGTTTTCTGTGCTTGCAACTATATTTATATCTTTTCCACATTTCTTGCCTTCTCATCCTTCTTTTGTTTGCACATTCAGTTGCTGTCTGATTTTTGTCTACTTCTGGTTTGATTTCCATTCCTGCCTGACAGTGATATGCTTCTGCTAAACTAAGCAGGGAAGTCATCTTAGTTTTCATCTTGTTTTAAAACTTTCAGTATATTTGGATCTGGTAAGGTCAGCAGATATGTATGCCGTCCTACAATTGCACATCTATATATGTAGTCAATTTTAGAATGAGGAATATATTATCTTGGTATATACTGATTTTTATGTATCATTTGATAAGCGTGAAGCATTTTTCTTGTTTTCTGTCCATCTGATCCATTACCTTTTGAACCATTTAATCATCCCACACTGTAAGTTAGAACAGGAAGAACAAATTGGTTTATAGCTTGGACTTTGTTCCTAGATATCAGGGCCGTTTGGAGTACTAATTTTAATGATCTAAAATATTTCTTATGAATTTTATTTGCATTTGTTCATGTTTTATTTTCGATTCTTCATTAATTCCCAAATATTTATGCACTCCCTCCTGCTCAAGTTTCTTTATATAACATTCCTGTTCCAAACTGATATTTCTTGGGCAGCAGCTTTACTGCTTTTAATGTTGTTTCTGCACATTTATCAAGACCAAATGACATTCTTATATCATCTGAGAAAGTTTTGACTACTTACAGCTGTGCTTTTGGCTCCTCATCTGATGAACTGTACATTTTTAAATCATCCACAAAAAGAAGATGAAAAGTCTTTACACTTTGTTCTTTTCTGGGAGCCAAACTGTAACCATGACCTAATCTCTTAAGAAGACGGTTTAATGAGTTAAGTGCAAGACAAAAGAGCAGTGGTGATAAGAATCCCTTTGGAATATCCCCCTTTGAATTTTTCTCTCTCAGATAATAATTTGTTCTTTATCATGGCTTAGCCGCAAAGTGGTTTGCCACTGTGTCATGGTTACTATAATGTAATTGATCAATGTAGGGTGTATCTTATACATTTATAAGTACTCCTTTAACCATGAATGTGGGATGCTGTCAAATGTTTTTGTGATCTATCCATGCCATACTTAGATTCTTCCCATTTTTACACACTCGGCTCCTTATAGTATATTTACTTTTTTCTTATTTTTTGGCCTTGCAACTGTACCTTAATTAACTTTTTGAATCTGTACTGTACCTTATTAACACATGTATTGTATTTACTGTGTTTGCTATACTAATCTTTCTGTAGCTTTTCTCCCCAGGCCTCTGCTGAAAATGGGATCCATGCCCAGTCGGATTTTCCCGTTAAACAAATGTAAAATAAAATAAATAAAATAAATTATCCATTATGACTTTATATAATAGCAAATGATCCTTCATTCCATATGACGTTTTTGTTACCCACCTGTTCTATTGCCATGATTGAATTTTCTTCTAAATGACTATAAACTCTTGTCAACATTAATTGTTATGTAGTTTATACATTGTTGGAAGACAAGTTATTGGTATATAGTTTTTAGGAAGCTTGCAGGTTCACTGTTAAGAAGTATCCTTTTTCTTGTTGTTAACCAGATTGCTGCCTGTTCGGGATACGCATATTAGTTATGCTTACTCAAGGCTAAAACTTTGTGAAAAGATTTTTATACTTTTAGCTAGAAGTTAGGTTCATAGGTAGGTACTAGGCTATCGGCCCTGGGGCCCATATAAGCCTAGCCAAGAATTATTTTCCAGTGTCCCTGTCAAGCAGTACCGCAGAAGTGATCCCTGGGATGAATTTTCTATTTCCCATCCAGTCGTCAAGATTTTTCGTAAAAAGGCCAATGAAGAGCTTTGCTTGACATGAATGGGTAGTTTGTTTCAGAGTATGGGAAGTCTCTGGGACAGGAATCTATCCCTCCAGCATGTTCTGTTTATTATGGTGACAAGGTTTAGGTCCCTGGAGCATGTAGTTCGGAGAGACTGGGATTTCTTTAAGTGTAGCATGTCCAATGCTCTGGGTTTGACATAGCTTTGTATGTTAGGCAGAGATCGCCTCTGAGTAGGAGATATGCAACGGAGTAGAGCTGGAGTTTTTTGAGATGGTCTGCGTAAGGCATCTGTTTGAGGCCAGTAATCCTCGTAGTGAGGTATTTCTGTAGCCTTTCCAATTGTTGTAGGTGTCTTGTGAGATACATGCCAAACGGGACATTGTACTTTATAATGGGTCTGAAGAGGGATGAGTAGAGAGGAACAATTACCTCCTTTTTTCTAGAGGAGAACCCTTTTGTGATGACGTGTGCCATGTAGAAGGATTTCCTGACTACTGTGGCAATGTGGTTATCAAAGGAGAGACTACTGTCCACCTGTGTCCTGAGGTCTCTTATCACACTTTCGGTGTTTAGTGAGCTACCGCCTATGTGGTAGTTCATGGGTACCGAGTTTTTCCCAAAGGGGATGACAGTGCACTTCTTGGCATTGAGCTTGAGGCCATGACTTTGACACCAAGCATCTGTCTCTTTGAGGCCCTTTTGTAGAATGTCTACATCATTAGATGATTCTGTTATGGCTCCCAGTTTGCAGTCATCTGCGAACTTTGTTAGCCAAAGACCTTCTGTGTTGGCCTGCACTTCAGAGAAGTAGATGCCTAACAGAAGAGAACTCAGGACCGAACCCTGTGGTACTCCACACATCACTGGTCTGAAGTCAGACATGGAGTCGGCTACTTTTACTGTGTGGGTTCTGTCAGTGAGCCAGTTGGCCACCCTTCTTGTGACATAGGGATTTAAGCCCAGTTTAGTGAGTTTATGTATAATTCCAGAGTGGGGGATGGTATCAAAAGCCTTGGCAAGGTCAAGATAGGCTGCCTGTACTACCTTGCCCTCGTCTATGGCTCTAGTAACTGCTTCAAAGAAGTCAGTCAGGTTTAGTAGACATGATCTACTTTTACAGACCCAAACTGAGTTGAGTCCAGAGTTTGGAGATTAACAATGTCTTTGTTTATAAGCTCCAAGATGATATGTTCTATGGCCTTGCAGACCAGGCTCGTCAGGCTAATGGGGCGATAGTTTTTGGGGTCCACGGTGGCACCCCCTTTGTGTAGTGGGATAACCGTCGCTGTGCACCATTCAGTAGTAGTTACTGCATCTGGGCCTGGGGTTTTCCGATGAGGGTTTTTTCTTAATTTTGTTTCATTTTCTCTGGCTGTTATTTCATCCCATTTCATATCTTATACATTTGAATTTCTTACTGCTTCTTTTACTTCTTCTGTCCATTCAGCATTTTTGTTCTCTTCCACAACATCTTCATAGATATTTCTCCAAAACATGTCTATTTCTTCTTTTATGGTGGTGTTTCTATTTCTTTTTCTTTGTTTCCCTATTTTTTATAAACTTTTTTGGGGGGGTCATCAATGAATTGCTTATTTTGTACAATTTCTTTATATTTAAATGCCTATCTTCTAAGCTTTTCTGCCTATGCTGATATCTCTAGTTTATTATTTGCAATAGTGTATGATAAATCCTGGTCTGTTCTGATACTGCGCATTGTGTTTTATCATGTCTGTCTTACTAAGTATTTTTGTTGATCTGTTCCCTCTTCTGTAGTCTTCTAACAGTGACACTTCTTGTCTTAATTGCTTTATAGTTTTCTCTGTTTGATACTTCCATGATAGCATTTGATTTCTTCCCTTCCTTTCACTTATTGCCCTGTTTTTGTGGTAAGACTTTATTTGTTATTAATTTAACTATACAGTAATATATCCTATTTACTTGTGTTGTATCACATGAATTTCAGTTAATAGTCGTGATTATTATGTTCATTTGTTTTATCAGACTTGTAACTTTTTGAGTCTTAGTGACTTTCTGTAGTCTACTTCTTTCATTGATCTTAATATCTATATCCATCTCTATTAAATCAAACAACTCTTCCCTTAGATCATTTGTTCTAAACTGAGGACACATTCTTTGTCCTCCATTTCCTGTGGGCATTCTACAGGAAGTTCCAGACCATCTTCCTGTGACATATTCTCTTCAGCTGCATTCTGCGCCATCTAGTGCTCTTTCATATGGGAACTCACCAACCATTCACTCAACAACATTGACTGCGTCAGACTTGTCACTGTTTCCTGCTCTTGCTGTGCAACTCCAACTGAACCTTTGTACTGGTTTCCCACTGAAGGCGCCAGGATATGTTCATGTGGCAAGTGATCAGATGCTTCCCTTTCTACATGTTTCTCCTTAATTTGGGGACTAATTTTTCCATCATGCTGTAATGTTGCCAGATATGGATTTTCTACACTTAAATCCTTCACTGTGCAGGCAGTCCATAACTTCAGTTTTTATTTATTTTAACTTCTCCATTGCTAATCCTCTTTTCTACTTCCCCCTTTGTTTTCTTATTTTTTTTTTTTGTATTGTGAAATTTTCCATATCCAGATGCCTTTACCTGTATTTCTCTTCAAATATCATTGGTGCTGCTTTTTTATATTGATTAGTTTTGCTTTTTCCTTTGCATAAATATTGCACCATATTAAATTTCCTTCTCGTTCCCATGTCCATATTTCTTCTTCAGATGTCTCTCACATCATCTGTTTCTCTTTACTTTGGAGACTCATTGCTTCATTGTGCTTTGACACAACCTGTTTTTAACTTCCTACACTAAATCCTTTACTTTTCAGGTATTCCATAACTTCAGCTTCGATTTCAAGAATGTTTGGATTACCGATCTTCTGTTCTATGTTCCCCCTTTGTGATCTTACTTTTCATATTGTGGAATGTTCCATATCTGGGTACCTTTGCCTGTATTTCTCTTCAAGTATCTTTAGATCTACTTTTTGCATGGATTAGTTTGGCTTTCTCTTTTGCATAAATATTGCATCATATCAGATCTCTCATTCCTTCCCATGCCCATGTTTCTTTTTTATAGCTTTCAAAAATCACTAGGTTTTGTTCTTTATGTTTTTGCACTTCCTCAGTTGTTTCTTTTTCCAAATGGCCCAAAGTTTCTTGGTCTGTGTAATGTCTATCATGGATTTGTTGTATTAATGAACCCAAATTTCCATTTGAAGCTTTTGACAGTTTTTCTTGTGCAAATATCTTTATTTCCTCTAATTTCATATCTCAGTCTTTTTCCATATCTTCTGTCTGGAAATTCTGGGCTTCTTGCCTAATAGTAACAGTACATAATTTTTTTTCTTATCTTCACTAGTCTACTCTGTCATCTTTATGGCTCTTTTTTGGCCTGTGTGTTTTTATGTTATTTTGTGGACTACTACATCCTTCTACAACAGGGGTCCGTTCACCCCTTGAGCCTGGCCTAACCCCATTGTAAGACTGTTTCCATGTCTTGAGGATTCTACACTGTCATTTGTTTCCAGTCCTGGCACCAGAGTACATATCAGGATTGAACACTTTTTTATCTGGGACTTGTGCACCCAGCTGTCTTTTTTTATTTTTTAACCTGCTTCTGTTCATGATATATGCTGTATAAAATACAGCTTACATATAAGTGTCGTCTTGGTAAGATTGTAAAAACAGGGACCACCTTATGAAGGTACTTACGAAGGCTTTAGTATAAATTCAGTTCCAACCAGACTACTCTCCTTTTGCTTGCTAATTTTATCATCTCTCCATTCGGACCACCTGTGTTGTGAATATTCCCATGATTTGTAGGATTACGACATTCACTCCTTTTTTCATAGGGAAACGGCCTTTCATTTTTAACAGTGGATTATGGGTGAGTTGTTATCACGTATCATGTATTCAGTACTTTACTGAAATGCTGTTTTGATGTTTTTTTGGTTTTCATGTATCCTGCATGCCTCACTAACTAGCTACTGTGCCCCTATTGTTCCCCAGCAAGAAAAGGAACCTGTAGCTGCCACTGCTGTGCAGCCATCCACAAATGCTAATGAGTTGTTTTGAGAAAACAGTCTGTGCGAGTTAACCAGGAAAACAGCCTATGCTAATTAGCCATGTGTTCTTTCCCCAGAAATTCCTACAGTAAGGCATTTACACAGCTGAGTGATTCAGCATGAAAAACTTGAGATGGTGGTAACACTAGACATGAAGGCTAACTCTTTGTATTGTGCCTTAGTAAAGCATGATACTACAAATGTAGAAACCAGGAAAGTTCATATGACTACGAGAGTCAACTTTATTTTTACATTTATTGATAATCTTTTGCCTTTCTGCTTTATACTTAATCAGGTTACTCATAAGGTAGCCTGGTTCAAGATAGGCTGTAGCAACCTTTAATGTAGCCCTATCCTCTAGCTGTGTTTTGAATAGGTTTTCCAGTAGATTGAGTATGTGGCTGACGGTGTTTCACTGAATTTTGCCTCTCACAACATAATGACCATATGACACCTCAGTACTTTAAACTGTTTTAAGAGTTATGTGGGATTTTCCACTTATACTTTTGTATATGAGAAGTTATCACAGTCAGGATTGGTAAAGGAGGCTAATAGTTACTTCTCTGTGATTTTGTATGTGGTTATATGCTGCTTTATGGCTGGTTTGCAGTTTTCCTTTCTGCCACCCCTTTATTCATAAGACAAACTTGAAGTGATGTTTTTCATCTTCAGTTTACTTTAAACTATGATCTGGTCTCTATGCTTTTGCCATCAGGTTTTAATATCATTCAAATGTCTCCATATACATTTTTCATTACAGGATGATTAGGTTCAACCAGTGGTATGTTTTAACTTTGTGAGAATCTGCCATATTATACTAACTCTTTTTGCTACACAAATGGGCAGGGCAGTTTTCAGATGGCATGTTATATCATCATGCTGGATTTGTCTAACACTGATGTGTTGTGTACTTTATAGACATTGACAGTCATAACTGGTTACTACATGTTCCGATTTAAATCTGTTTGAAAAAATTACCTTTTAGGGGTCTGCCATTAATAGATTCCTTTACTGTTAATAATCTGAACAGTTTTCTCTAGACATGGTAGATGCTCTGCACTGTGACAGAACCTATATGGTAATGCTCACCCAACTTAGTCTTGAACAAATGTTAAGTGCTAAGTTAGCATGACTATTCCTTAATTGTTGATGTCTCAATAGCATCAGTGCTACACAACATAATGCATTCATTCACACTGTAAGAAAAATGAATGGTCTGTGAAATCTGTTATTAATAGGCTAAAGTGAAAATTTGTCACCTTGATGTTATCATTTCAAACTTTTGTTTCTGTGTTTTTTTTTTATTTTGGTGACTAGTCAACCCCTTTAGCTGTAGCTAATTCATCATCTTCTCAATCCAGTTTGTATGAAAGCTCATTATTGCCTTTAGCTACACCGCTGCTGTAAAGTAACAAACTTTTTACCATCATTATTAAATAAGTGTCATGTTGTATTTTAGGGGCAGTAAGACTCATCAGGTCCAGCTGATAGTGGATAGACAAGTCTTATGACACAACTGAAAATTCTGTTGAATACA
Source organism: Protopterus annectens (assembly GCF_019279795.1). Lineage (NCBI taxonomy): Eukaryota > Metazoa > Chordata > Ceratodontiformes > Protopteridae > Protopterus > Protopterus annectens. Next base: position 1,092,168,410 of record NC_056746.1, on the reverse strand, counting down.
CTTTGGTTGTCTGAGTGCTTGGTTTGGTTATTGGTTAGCCTAGTTTAGATGCTTATCATTTGCACTGCCTCATAGACATATGGGTTCTTTGCTTGCACAAACATACACTAGCAGCTGTCCAGAGTTCAGAATCCCTTCCCCTGACTCTCTGGGATAGGGGATTGGTTCAACCCCTCCCATCAGGGGAAGCCTAACCCCTGTCACAGAAAGTCAGTTATTTAACCTTTCACTGCCAGCTATGGAACCCTCATAGTTGAATATCCTCAGCAGCCTGCATTGATGGATTAAAGCTTCCAGACTCAGATAAGATCCCCTTGGGAATTTCCATTCCTCTTCATTGATATATACTTTTGATTTCTGTTTTATTTATTTATTTATTGTCATTTGTTAACCGGGTTGGTCCAGCTGAGCCAGAGACCCATTTTCAGTGGAGACCCAAGGAAAAAAGCTCCAAAAACAAGTTGCACTTTTACAAAAACATATTTACAAATTATAAACAGTTTGCAGTTTGATAAAATTACAATGGAGTAGAGTTTAGAAGTTGTACATCAAGAATAAGAAACACTAATTTATACAGCTGTGTTCAAGTTAATTAAGATGGTCTAGTATCAGAAGTATATTTTTTTGCAAGAGTAAATATAAGTAACAGCTATAAACTCCACAAGTAAAAATATGTACATGAATAAGATGTAGGTGTACAGTAGAGCAGTAATTAGAAAGAAAATAGAAAAATGTATTTATTATTTATTTATTTTATTTTATTTTACATTTGTTGACCGGGATAGTCCGACTGGATACATGTCCATTTTCAGTGGAGTCCCGGGTAGAAAAGCTCCAACAAGGTTAAAATGACATATAATAAAAGTCAGAAAGACAGCAAGCCAAAAGGACAGAAAACATATACATAGTTTTTAGAGAGATAACAGTGCTGCAATAGAAGTTACATTTGATTACATTCATTGTATTCAGGTTAGTAGACACTTGGTTGACTAGGACAAAAATTGCCCGTATCTATGCAGAGTTGATCATGGTAGTCAGTCTGGGTTCATACAAGGACATATCCAATGCGATTTAAAGTGGATTTCAAGTTCTTTTTTGAATAAAGCTAGTGATGGTAAAGACGTTAATTTATTTGAAAGAGAGTTCCACACCTTTCCAATGACATTAGAGTACAGTCTATCCCCGCCTATGTTATGGGCCTTGCTGGTTTGTATTAGGAGTTTGTCAGATGAGCGTAGAGAACTAAGGTTGGTGTAGGGGGTTAGTATGTTTTTTAGAGCAGGGGTGTTCTCTGGGTGTTTCAGGATTTTAAAGGCTTCTAAAAGTTGATATTTCAGGAGAAGATTCGGGAGTTCTAGCCAGTCAAGTTTTTTCAGGTTGATACAATGATGTGTTCTGTAGGGCAGGGCAGTGATGAATCTAGCAATGTGGTTATAACAAGTGGAGAGACGATTTAGGTCTGATTTGTTAAGGTTAGTGAGGATGGGGGAGGCGTATAGTAGGGTGGATAGAAGGTGTGAGCGGGCAGTGGCTAGTCTAGCGGCTGGAGTTAGGAAGGTTTTTAATCTATATAAAGACCCTAGTTTTTTGTTTACCGTTTTAATAGTTTGGTTAATGTGGGTGTCAAATCGGAGTTTATTGTCTATATTTACTTCTAGTAGTTTAGCGTTGGTAGTGGGAGAGATAATAGTTCCATTATTGGATTGGATAGTAAATTGTGTGAAAGGTGTAGGGTTAGTTGGGTGAAAGAGAAGTAGTTGGGTTTTTTTTGGGTTTAATATGAGGTGATGGTCAGTTAGCCAATTTTCAACTATAGTAAAGCAGTGTTGGGTGGTTTTTAGAAGGTTGTCAAGTATGGGATTGGAACAGATGAGAGTAGAGTCATCTGCATATTGGATGCAGGTGGCGTCGGGGATGGCTGAGTGCAGGTCGTTTATGAATATTGAGAAGAGAAGAGGTCCTAATATGGACCCTTGGGGTACGCCTATGCTGTTTGGTAGTAGGGATGAAAGCTTGTTCTGCCACATAACTGCTTGTTGTCTGCCTACGAGGTAGGCCTGAAACGAGTTTAGGACATGGGTGTCTAGGTGAAAGGTTTCTAGGGTTTTGAGAAGAAGCTGGTGGTTTACCATGTCGAAGGCTTTCGACATATCTAGAAAGAGGGCAGAGGAGATATTTTTGTTGTTCCGATGATGGTTGATTTTTTCGGTAAAAGAGAGAAGGGCAGTTGTCGTGCTATGATGGGGTCTGAATCCATGCTGACAGTCAGTTAGTAGCTTGTTGTGGATGAGATAGGACATTAGTTGTTTATGCACACACTTTTCCATTATTAAAATAAGAAAGTGTGCTTAGAGTAAGGGTGTAGAAATAGTAAGAGAGCAGGAATATTTCTTGAAAAAGATGTAGGTATACAGTAGAGCAGTAATTAGAAAGAAAATAAAATATAAGTAAGTGTGCTTAGAGTAAGGGCGTAAAAATAGTAAGAGAGCAAGAGGATTTCATGAATGAGATGTAGGCATACAGGAGAGAAGGAATTAGAAAGGCAATAGAAAATAAGAAGTGTGCATAAAGCAAGGGAGCAGAAATAGTAAGGAAGCAGGAGGATTTCAAGTTGGAGTTTGACAAGGACAGGACCAGATCTTTTGTAGGTATTGTTCAAGCTCAAGTTTGAATTGTGTTCTCTGAGAAATACATCTTATGTTGAGGGGAAGGGCATTCCAGGTATGAGCGACAGAGAATTTATATAGGGTCCTTCCAATGTTCTTTGTATGTTTATAGATGTTTAGGAGATGTTTGTCAGATGTATGAAGCTGACGCTGTGGGTTATGGAGTGATACAATATTAAAGATGGAGGGACAGGATGTGGGGTTAAAGAGAACTGAGTGTGTAATATGTAGTTGCGGAAGAACTAGTTGTTTCTGGAATTCAGGCCATTGTAAAGATTTAAGGGCGAGGCAGTGGTGGGTTTTATAAGGTAGATTGGAAGCGAATTTAGCTATTTTGTTGTAAGTTTGTTCTAATTTGGAGAGTAAAGATGACTGAAGGTTAGTAAGGACTGGAGCTGCATACAGAAGACAGGGTAAGAGAAGAGACATGGCAAAGGACGGTTTGGTGGAGGGTGAGAGTAGTTTGTGGTTACAGTATAGAAGACCAAGTTTCTGGTGTTTTTTTTTTTTTTTTTTTTTTTTTTTATTATACAGTGATTGATATGTATGTCAAATTTAAGTTCATCATCAATAGTAACACCAAGTAATTTAGTATAGGGTTCGAGACTAATGGTTGTGTTGTTAAGTGAGGTCATGGAGGAGGAGGATTTCTGGTGAGCCAGTGTTTTAGGAAGGAAAAGTAGCAGTTTTGTTTTTTTTTTTTTTTTGGATTTAGTATTAGTTGATTATCAGTGAGCCATGTTTCAATGGAGGTGAAGGTGTCTTGGGTAAGAGCAAGGAGTTCTGGGATACTGTAGGAGGAGGTAATGAGGATTGAGCCATCAGCATATTGTAAGAGTGTGGAGCAGTTTGTGGCAGTGTGTAATTGGTTGGTGAAGATATTCAACAACAGTGGATCCAATATAGAGCCTTGGGGAATGCCAGTGTTGACAGGATGAAATGGGGAGGTGACAGATTGCCAGCGAATAGATTGCTACCTGATAAGTAACTAGAGAACCAGTTTATAGAGGGGGTCGAGAGATGGAGATCAGAAAGTCTGGATAACATTTTGGAGTGAGAGACTGTATCAAAAGCTTTGAAGAGATCAAGAAATAGACAGGAAACTAGAAGGTTGTTGTTGCAGGCTTCTGCAACAGTTTGGGTGAATGAGAGTAGCTCTGTAGATGTGCTGTGGTGGGGTCTAAAACCATGCTGGGTGGGAGTTAAAAGATTGTTGTCTAGTAGGTGTTTAAGTAATTAGGTGTGGACACATGTTTTGAGAATTTTGGAAAGGGGGGAGAGTATAGCAATGGGCCGACAGTTGGATGGGTCAGTGGAGTTACCACCTTTATGGAGAAGGGATAGTGAAATGTCGGGAGCAAGGGCTTCAGTAATGGAATGATTTATGAGAATAAAGACAGGGTAGGAAATGGAATTGGCAGCAAATTTAAGGAAGTGGGGAGGTAATTTATCAACAGATGGTGAACAGGGTTTGAGTTTATTCAGTTGAGTTTTGATGAATGTGGTGGGAACAGGTTGAAAGGAGAAAGTATTGGAGAGGGAGGGTCTGGGAAGTAAGGGCAGAGAAGAGGCAGTGGGACTTTGTTGGGTTAATTTTTGAATTGTTTTAATGAAGTGATTGTTTAGTAGAGCAGCAGTCTCTGTGACAGTATGGTGAGGGAAGGGGTTGGGGGTTGAGGGGTTACTGGGGGTGAAGGATTTTGTTGATGGTAGACCAAAATCTTTTGGGTCTTTGTGTGGGCTATATTGGTTGGAGTAAAGGAATGTTTTTTTTTATGCTTTAATGAGTAGTTTTTTACACAAGTTTCTAAATTCTTTGTAATGTTGTAGTAGGGAAGGGATTTTATTCTTGATCCAAGTTTTCCAGGCAGCATCTCTGTGATGCATAAAAGAGTGTGTTTGCTTGGTGAGCCAAGGGGCACAGTTTGATTTTACCCTGATATTTTTGGAAGGAGCCATGGAATTTATTACATCTCGAAAGATCTTGTTTAAGGTAGTTATGGCATCATTAAGGAGGAGGTTATAAAGGAAGTTCCAATTGATGTCAGATAGTATAGAGTTGAACATAACAGGATTGAGTTGAGTCAGATTCCGACATTCCCTGTAGTGGTATTCTTTGGGTGAATTATTGAAATCTCTATGAATATAGGTAGGGAAATGGTCACTTAGAGAGTTAGCAAGAATGCCAGGGCTATGATACAGACTGGGAATGGAAGTAAGTATACAATCTATTATAGACCCAGTAGTAGTGTTTTTGTTGGTCCTGGTGTGAAGTAATAAGTTGGTGGAAGCCAAATAGATTGAGGCTCTGAGTAGGTGGTGAGGAGGAGAGTGAACACAGTCAATGTTGACATCGCCAAGTATAATGGTTTCATATGGAACATGTTGGGTGAGCCAGGAAAGAAAGTTTTCAAGAATAAGGGTGTTGTCACCTGGAGGGATGTTGATGGACTGGATGGCAAATTTTTTTTTGAGGGTTCAGATGGCTGTTTGCAATAAGGATTTCAGCCGGGGAAAAGCTGGGTATGGAAGTTGAGAGTGGGGAAAGAGTAAGCTGGTCAGAGTAGAGGATGGCTACTCCTCCACCTCTCTTGTTCTATCAGCACAAAGGATGTTGCAGCCTGGGGGTAGAATTTCAGAGTGGGAGATGTGAGGTTTTAACCAGGTTTCTGAGAGGGTTAGGATATGAGGGGAGTTTAGATTTATCCAAGAGTGCAAAGATGTGATCTTGTTAACAATGCTTTGGATATTCAGAGAGAAAATCATTAGAGATTTAGGTGAGGGTGAGTGAAATTGGGGTAGTGTTTGAGGGGGAGAGGTAAGGGGTGATAGCTTGAGAGAGTTAGGGGAGGTAGGTCCTCGGTTGGGGTGGATGTCGCCATCCAAGAGTAGATTATCTAGAAATCCTAGCAAAGAGGAGGATAGGTTTAGAGTAGAAGGAGTTCTATGTGTTATTGAGTTGGAGGAAGAAACCTTAGTGTATTTTTATTGTAAAGAGGTCAGTGGGGAAAATTGGGAATAGGTATCGGGAGATAAGGAATGTGGGGTTGTTGAAAAGTGAATGGTAGGTGAGAGAGAGGGTAGGTGTTGGCGTGTGATAATGTAGTGGAGATTGGTAAAATGTTATTAGTGATAGTAGGGGGAGGAGGGAATGGTAAGGTAAAGTGGTGACATACTGGAGGAGATATGTGGTGGTTATTTAAGTGCAGCAATGTAGATGATCTTATATTAGTGGGGAGAAAGGCAGAGTGGAAAGGGGATATAGCAGTAAGGATAGTAGGTTAAAGAAGGAGATGTAAGTAGAGTACAAGGGGTAGAAGTAGATAGAGAGGGGAGGGAGTGATAGCCTGGAGGGGAGGGTTACCTGGAGGGGATGGAAGATTGGCTAATTGGAGTAGGGGGGGGAGTTTAGAGACTATAAATCTAATGAATGTAGAGGTGAGTGGGAATGGGTGTAGAATAAAGGAGTAGAGTAAGCCCAAGTGTCGCGAGGGCAAACGGAGCAGGATGACCAGGCTGGGAAAGGCACTTAGAAAAACAATCAGGTATATCCGTGAGCAGGTAGGTTGGAGAACCACAATACAGAGTGAATGGAAAAATAAAGCACTGAGGCTAGGGCAGGCAGAGTGTGTAATGTCTTATAGTTAAAAAAAATATATATATATATATATATATATATATATATATATATATATGTGTGTGTGTGTGTGTGTGTGTGTGTGTGTGTACATAATTTAAAACTCTCTCTCTCTCTCCATGTATATATATATATATATATATATATATATATATATATATAAAACTTTAAATGTTTTATATATATATATATATATATATATATATATATATATATATATATTGCCATCAGGTAAAAAGAAACACACCTGAGCATATTAAACCCACTCCCACATCCCCCTAACTAAATATACTAACTCCAAGATCACACTATTGTGAGGAAAAGGGCACATTTTCCCATTGTGGCCAAGTGTTTCCTTACAGACTTAATATTAACTAAAGAACAACACCGAGTGTTAGAACTTGGCTTTAACTTTGTTCCAAGCAAGTGGGCTAATTTAGCAAATACCTGGTTGGCACTCAAGTTATATACGAGAAAACGTAATTTACTGTACATTTTAAGGGATATACAAGTAGAAGCTCCTAGGAACATCAAGAAGCCTTCGGATTCCAAGATGGTCGCTGACTAGAGTGCCTCATATTCCCAGTTCTCCTTACTTTTCAACTAATTGTTGGTTTTTTTAAACGCTGAAATAATAGACTTTGCCTGAAGATTTTTATATAGAAAGACTAAGGAACATTCACTGTTTAATTCTACAGCTTCGAAATTGAAAAAATATTACATTTTTTCTTCAAAATACTTAAAAGTTCTTTTTATGGTCCTGGATGCATTTGGCCACACGCGCATAGAAAGTGTGAATTTGTGTCGCTTATCCTACTGCTAATTTTCTTTCCTGGCATGGCTGCTTCTTCAGATAACATGGAAACTCAAACTACAAAAGCTAAAATCTCAACCATACTGTCAACTGAAAAAGACACTGGATCTAAACGTTTAAGGACTTCTAAACAGTTTTCTGAAACTACTAAGTCAAACACTAAAGAAAAAAGTGATTCCAGTTTTCACCTTGAAGACTTGAAATTAGCGCTCCAACCTTTACAAACTGCCATAAATGGCTTTTCAGACAAACTTAATGATTTTGGTACAACTCTTAAGCACATTACAGATAGAATTGAGAAACCTGAAAATAAAAGCCAAGCGCTAGAAATGAGAATTGACACTATTGACTCTGCTGTTAAAGATAAAGATTCCCTTCTTTCGGAGCTACAAGACAAGGTAGTTGATTTGGAAGCTAAAAGCCAGCGAAACAATGTCATTATAAGAGGACTTCCTGAATCATACGAAAATCAAACTCTTTTGTCTGTAACTAAACAAATTTTTATGGCTTTATTAAGCCAAGAGTCAAACTCGAACTCTGAATCCTTAACAGTTGAAAGAGCCCACAGAGCTTTACGAGCCCGTCAAACATCTATGATACCAAGGATTACATACACCAAACTTTTAAACTATCAAGACACACAAAGGATTTTGTTTGCAGCAAAAAGTAAAAAAACAGTTTATTTGGAACAACCATAAATTGTCTTTTTCACACGATTTACCTCCTCAGATAAAACTATGTAGGCAAAAGCTATCACCCTTCTGCGCTAATCTGATAAAGCGGGGTATTAAATTCCAAATGCGATACCCAAACACTTTAACATTTACATTTAAAGAGATTAGATATTCAGCGAAAGACGTCACAGAAGCTAAAAATATCTTTATAAAAATATTTAATGAAGTCCCTACTTTAGATACTTAGATGTCATCTGATATTGCTATTGATGTTATACGCAACTGTATCTATTAAATGGTAGGTTATATTTGCTTTGCTTATACCTACTTGACTCTGCGACAGGTCAATGGGGTTTCTAGATTCACACAAAGTTTACTGATTGAATAGAGAGATATATACTAGTTATTGTCATAATTTTGTTTGACCACTTTTGCTATCTGCTTACACATTTTTTTTTTCCTCTTGTTTTTTGCTTTATTTAAAAATAATGTGGCTGTTTCTCGGAAGCCCTCATTTGAAAAGAACTGTTATCTTGAGAAACAGATGGTATAGGTCATTTTAGAGAGACGGCACACCGAAGTTATTTCCTGGCAAAAAGAGTGCTTTCTCATAACTGGTTTAGTTGAGGGCTTGTAAGGTATTATAAATACATAAACATATCTGATTTTGTAAATAAAGCTCTCATATAGCTTTCTTGAGCCTTGGTTTGTTATTATCAAGGCTTAAGGATGAATCGAAGCGCTTTGAAGAGACGGTCTACAATCAACAGTGTTGGAGATGACGTGGTTCATCCAGATTATGGTTCCCCTATGGTTCCGGTGCTCGTAAATCAAGCGTTAACGTTTTGCTTAGATGTCTTGGTGCGAGAGATGCGAAATGATGCTCTCCAGATACAACTGAATTTTGAAAAGTGCCCTTCACAAAAGTAACTGTTCTTTTTTATTAATACATTAATGGATATATTTATTATCGAGTGTGGGTTTCACTGTTGACAGTCAATTACTTATTGATTTATTTAAACATGATGGTTTCGTTTGTGCTCGTGTAACGCTTTAAACTTATGAAATAACATCATTTTTTCTCTATGTATACTAAATCTCTACCTAATATTCAGTTGATAATTTCAAATTGGGATAGAAAATAAATTCATGTTATTTAGTTAGGCTAATATTGTAATGGCTGTATCATCTTTATTATTTAATGCAGTTAGGATATCATCTGTTAATAATATGCAAGTCTGGGAATAGAGATGAATGTTAATGATTTTTATACTTGTTTTCTTACATGTTATTAGTTCAATGTTACTTATAGGAGGCTGGGAAAATATGTGAGATGGGGTTTAATCTGGTCGGGCATCTTGTAATATGTATTCTTGTATATATGTACAGGTTGTTTTTTCAGTTGTTAGTTCTTATTAGGACTTCGCTTAGTTCTATTTCATGCCTTTATAATATTATGGTAACCAAATCTTTTGTTTTCTGCATAATATGTCACACTTGTGTACCTTCAATGGTTAGAATGAGGTGGTTAGGCACTGGGGGGGGGGGGGGATTGGGGGTTTACTTTGTGACAATACTGTCTGGATGTTTTGACCTAATCTTTGCGCAAGCCAATTTTTATAGCATGACCAAGATTTATATCACACATAATTTGTTAATATTACATGATGCTCATTCATTTGCAATGTTAGGATGCATTAAGGATGAGTTGGTTGAACATTGATTCTTGGAATGTGAGGGGTATAAATAATAAAGCTAAGAAATCCCTTTTATATCATTTAATTTTTTAAATCTCAAGCTACTATTTGTTTTTTTACAAGAAACATATATGCCCAGAATGGATTGGTTTAAAGAGAATAATAAAAAGTGGATTAGAAAAATAATAGCATCTGGTGATTCATCTAATTCAAAGGGAGTTGCTGTTATAATAAAACAGAACTTTCAAGGAGCCATTATTGAAGAAAACTATGACGTGAATGGTAGATGGTGCTATTTTACCACTAACATACATTATTTAGACAAACCACTTTTTATTTTAAATTTATATAGTCCCTCTAATCAACAACATGTGTTTATACTCCAGATATTTAACATTATTGCATCATTCAAAGATCATTATGTTTTAGTGGGCGGTGATTGGAATACTGTTATAAACCCTGTTTTAGACCGCACTAGTAGCTCACCTTCCTATAATTATCAAGCATCAGCGGTCCTTGAGGAACTTATGTTAGATTTTAATCTTATAGACCCTTTACAGTATACTCAATATTCTAAAAAAGAAGATAGATTTACTTATTACTCAAAATGTTATAAAACTTGGTCGAGACTTGATTTTTTTCTTTTATCATCCTCTATGGCCCACTTGATATTAGATATGATTATAGAGCCAAGATTTTTTTCAGACTATTCAAGAATTCTATTGAAATTACGCTTGGACGTATACCCTCCAATAATATCAAGGGGCAAGTCATGGACATTAAATAACAATTTGCTCTCTAATAGTGAAACTAAAATTTTATGTACACAAATAATTCAGGAAATGGAATTTAACATGGATTCAACAAATATACCCTGCGATATTCAGTGGGCTGCATGTAAAGCAAGGTTAAGGGGTTTGTTAATCAGTAAGGCCTCATATCTTAAAAAGTTTTATAGAGATAGAGATTTTTCTCTTAAAAATAACATTGTATCTCTTGAAGACAAATATAGAATGAATCCCAATCCCGAGAATTACAAACAATTACTTGATGCCCAGAAAGAATTACTTTCTTTACATCAACATAACCTCTCTATTTTAGAACAAAGACTTCTGGCTACCTATTCTGAATGGGCTCAGGTGCCCTCTAAAGTGTTAGCACGGATTCTTAAAAATAATTTTTCCAGGCCCCGGATATCACCCATACACTATAACAACCAGATTTATAATTCTGATGAGGATATTATGCAAATATTTACTTCCTTATATACGAGTCTATACTCTAAAACTTCTAAATCTAAGATTAAAGATCATATTGATGATTTTTTAGGTTCTATCATATTCCCTAAGTTAAATGAAGAACAACAGAAAATTCTCTCAGCCCCTTTAACTATTCAAGAAATTTGTGATTCTATTGGCAGGTTAAAAAATGGTAAAGCACCTGGTCCTGACGGATATACCGTCAAATTCTTTAAAACTTTCAAAATGTCCCTAGCCCCTTTTCTTCTTAAAACATATAATTATATAAAAACAAATGACATTTCTGATTTACACTGGAACACTTCCAAGACTATCTTAATTCCGAAAAATAATAAAGAAAAAACAGATCCACATAATTACAGGCCCATCTCTTTAATTAATTTAGACATCGAAATTTTAGCTTCCATTCTGGCTAATAGATTGAAAAAAGTTATGCCAGTTATAATTTCCTCTGACCAATCTGGTTTTATGTCTAGTAAACATGCTTGGGATAATACCTTAACATTAGAATCGATCATTCACCTTACTAAGAGTAATAATACTCCTATGTATGCATTGATATTGGATGCATCGAAAGCTTTTGATAGAGTGAATTGGGAATTTTTATTTCAAACAATGGTGTGCTTTAATTTACCTGTTACTTTTATAAACCTAATTAAAACTCTATATAAAGATTCATATACTCTATTGCATATTAATGGAATTACTTCTAATCCTATTAAAATTACAAATGGTACTAGGCAAGGGTGCCCGCTTTCTCCCTTTCTCTTTAATCTATACATAGAGCCTTTATTACTTCATTTAGCGCAAAAATCATTCCATAGGATTCCTAGAGTCTTAAATACTAATCTTTTACTGTCAGCATTTGCTGATGACTTAGTTATTTACTTCCAAACACCTATTACTGATCTTGAAAAATTAACTAAATCTCTGGCGAATTTCTCACTTGCTTCTGACTATCTTATTAATTCACACAAAACACATATTTTCCCTTTAAATCCCCGTGCTCATAAAATTTACTTATTTCAAGAAGCAACTTTTAAAATCACATATGATGTTAAATATTTGGGTATTCATATGAATCACAATGGTTTATCAGCATTTCAAAACAATTTATCTAAGGTTTGGGCATCAATTGTATTGGATTTACGTAGATGGGAAATCTTGAATTTGTCATTACTATCTAAAGTTGCAATTATCAAAATGAATATTCTTCCCAAATTTCTTTTTCAATTTAATTCTTCTGACCAAATTATTCCAAAAGTTTTTTTTGATAAGGTTAACATAGAACTAGCTAAATTTCTATGGTATCCTAAATCTGTAAGAATTTCATACGTCAAGTTGTCAGCACCCAAGACTAGAGGAGGGTTGGGATTGCCTAACTTTTATTTGTATTATTTAATTATTTCTGCAAACAAAATCTTAAATATCTCGAGAATGAAAACTTCGAGACAGGTATATTATCCTAAATGGGTGTATTTGTGGCATCAGTACATTACTACAAAAAATATTAATCCTGAAGTTATCCCTTTCCTACCTATTGATGTTGTGAATTCTCTTAAAATTTCAAATTTTTTAAAACAGAAAGCTAGAGCCTTTCAAGAATTATTAAGTCTTGTTGGATTGAACACTTTCTCTTATTTACTACAGCCATTTCACTTAAACCCTAACTTTAAGTTATAACGTGCAATTTGATCTTACAAAATTTCCTCAAATCAAAAATCTCAGAGTCTGGGATCTTATTAAACATAAAGATAAATCTTTATCTGACTTGAGAAAGATATTTAAGGTGAACTGCACTTATACTACTACCCTACGTCAACTGAGAGATTTAACTTTAGGCAAACTACAGCACTTTGAGCCAAGGGAGCGGGATTTAAAGAATTTAAATACAATAATTCAAACCCTTTTACTTCCTGAAAAAATGCTATCCAAATCATATAACCTGTTAAATAAAATAGTACAAGATTCCTCTTGTCTTTTTTCTAAATACTGGGACAAACATAACCCACATATAACATTAGATCAGAAAATTTCTGCTTTCAAGATCTCTCTTGATTACTCTCCTTTTAAGAAGTTGTTTTATACTCAATTGATGATCAACAATAATGCTTACCACACACCTTCCAAATTGAACAAATTTAACGCTAATAAGTCTTCTTCATGCCCTTGTTGCACATTCCCAAATGCAGACCTACTACATATTTTGTGGTATTGTCAACACACTCACAAACTTTGGACTTCTTTGAGAGTGAGGCTACAGAGAATGGGATATCACAAATCTACCCTTTCATGGGAATTAGCTATTTTACATATACCTGTCATGCATTTACCTAGACTTGACTTACATGTCATCATATATATTTGTTCATTGATAAAGTTTTATATTTCAAAAAACTGGCTTGACCGCACTAGACTAAATTGGTTAGGCTTTAGATCTCTGGCTCACTCGTACATTGCTGCACATAAAATCTTGACATTGTCTCCTAAAAAATGGTATTTAACAATAAAGCAATTGATAAGGTACTATCTATCATTAATAGTGACTATTAGTATTGTTACATTTATGTGTGAGGATTCTTGGGTTTCATTATCTTTGTGTTTTCTCTTTATTATCTAATATTTTTAAATGATTTTAATACATGTTAGCTGTACAATTCTTGGTTATCATTTTGTATATATTTTGTACATAGTTAGGTTGGTTTTAACCAATGGGAGTGTACCAGAATTTCCTTTTCAATGTGTGTAATCTTTTAACAACTCCTTAATGTACAAATATATAAGCTGTGGTTTTCATTATTTTTGAAATAATGTTTTGTTATAATATTTCAATAAAAAGATTTTTGAGCAAAAAGAAATCAGGAAGCCTTCAGTTTATAATTCTGCATTACACAGTACCTTAAAAGTGTTTGAAGCTTTCTGTGAAAAGGAGATAAGAACTGCATTAAATAACAAGCCTTGTTTCGCTTACTTTAATGTAACTAACAATGACAGAAAAGTATTGTTAGATTTTAAAAAAGATAGGGAGTTACGTTTTATGAAGGCTGACAAAGGGGAGGGATGGTGATAATGTACACTAAAGATTACAATCAAGCAATCAAACGTATTTTGAACAATGACAATGAATATTGTGAAGTCACTTATGCAGACATTGAAAGAAGTTGCAGATTTGTAAAATACAGTTTGTATGATTGTTTTATGAACAATGAATTATCTTTAAATTTATATAATTTTCTTTCTTGTATAATTGTTTTATGAACGATGAATTATCTTTAAATTTATATCATTTCCTTTCTGTGGAGACACCTAGATTAGGTATACTTTTTGGTATACCTAAGATCCACAAGAATCCCCTACATCCACCATTCCGGCCAATTGTTTCAGCTTCAGGAAGTGTCACAGATGGCATTTCTTTATACTTAGATACATTGTTAAATCCAGTAGTATAAAAGTTATATATATCCAAGATTCTTGGTCTTTTTTAGAACAAATAAGGCTTTTTAATCTTGAACAAGAATTTATGGACCTTAATAATGAAGAATTTTTTATTATGACGGTTGATGTAGTATTTTTATATACTTCCATTCCACAAATGGAAGGAGTGGAATATGTATTAAATTTCTTACACAAATACACCACATGGAGTGATTCCACTGTAAAGTTATGTAATTGTCTGTTGGAACTATTGTTAGAAAATGATTATTTTATTTTCATCAAGAAATACTACAAACAACTGCAGGGAGTAGCCATGGGGCCAAGGTAGCCTCAGCTTACGCAGGTTTAGTTATGGGATGGTGGGAGAGAGACATTTTGCCTACTGTTGGATTATATTCTGACATCATTTTTTATTGTAGGTTCATTGATTTGTTTTTTATTATTAAAGGACCTATTCATCATCATGAAAAATTTTTATCAGCATTGAATGTTGTTGTGTCTTTCGACTTTTCCCGATTAGGGGATGCCACAGCAGAACTCTGGTCCGCTAATGAGTGGCAGTAGATTTTTACGTGCCGAGTTGCCAGCCCTGACGCACAACCTTCAATGAAGGTATGCCTATACATGCACGTCTCCACACAGAAGATGCTTTAGCTGAGAATCGAACAGGACAACATCTTGCTGTGAGGCGACAACACTACCGCAGCACCACCACTTTATCAGCATTCAATACATGTGATAATTTTTAAACTTTTACATTAGGTGATGTGGGAAACAAAGTATATTACTTGGATGTGGAATTAGTATGGGATGGTATAAATAAATCTTTTGTGAGTAAAATCTACAGAAAAAAGAAGTTCACAAATAATCATTTGCATCATCAGAGTAACCATCCTTATTTTATGAAGCAGAACATCCCTAAAGGTCATTTTATCTGAGCGTCTTATATGGTTAGTAATGACACTGATTTTGACAAAGAAGTAGATTTTATTAAGGATTTATTTTTTAAAAAGAGGTTATCCTTACGAATTGTTGGAAAGGACTGTTTCAGAAATCAAGAACAGCTGAACAGCAGACTTTCCACCTATTTTAGTTAATGGATTAGTAGTCCAAGATATTATGTCACCCACCAATCCAAAAACTTCAGTTCCTAGGTGTGTTACAGATATGACAGTAGACAGTAAGAAAGTTATATCTATCATTAGTGACAATTGGAAGGTATTTTCAAGTAACAGTGATTTACAAGAGGCACTAGGAAAAGCTCCTTGTTTTGTATACAAAAAAGGATAATAACAATATTAAGGGAATATTAGAAAAAGAAGACACTAATGTGGACTTAATTTGACCTGATAGGCCTAAAGGCATGTATAAATGTTATGGTTGTAATACATGTAGATGCATACATAAAGGACCTTATATCAGTTTAAACACTCTGAAACACACAATCTCTGTTCCAGGGAGATTCAACTGTAACACTTCTAATGTAGTATGTATTGCTTTGTGTTCAGGATGTCCGGCCTTTTACATAGACATGACCACCAGAAATTTAAATAAGCAGATTAAAGAACAATATGATGTTACCAAAGTTAAGAATGATAATAATGCCTTATATAGACATTCAGTTGATTGTACTTTCTACAAAAAGTTCACTTTTTCTATTTTAGAACATATTGAAAAAGATTTAAGAAGGGTAACATGAAAAATAAAGTGGAAAGGAGAGAAACTTTATGGCCAGTTAAGTTGGAGGCAGACAGTCCTCCAGGTTTGAACAAAATGATGAATATTAAATGTTTTTTGACAGGAAGGAAATTGGCAATTTGATACTTAAAGCATCAAGTGATATACTGTCTTTTTAAGTAAATGTGGTTTGTTAATCAATTAGTTAATTAAGGGTTTGGGCTTAGTATTTAAAGTGTGTTTTAGATTTTTTAGTATTTCTGGTGAAGTCTGCTTGACGAAAGTGTTAAACAGTTTTCTACGCTAATTTTCGTTGGTTGTCTTCTGGTAGCCTTCAGTGATTTTTTTCTAATTATATTTTCTATTATTGCTACCGTTAGTCATCCCTTAATAGTGTGAGTGTATTATTATGGCTGGTGACTTTTCCCCATACTTGATAGATCCCATCAAATCCAGTTGCACCTAAAAAGAAAAAAAAAAATCAATAAAAACATGCTTCAGCATATGGTTTGTGAATCTGTTGCTGCTTTAAGCCAGCCCTCAGACCACTTAGTGTTTTCCCCGTCACCTTCTGGTGTGAGCCCGCAGCCCTGTGTGGTACAGGACTCAAACATATCTTTCAGGGCCGTTCCTGCACCTGGTTCAGGTACAGGAGATCCAAACCCTTTATGTGCCAGAGTGGTCTGGGCTAAGAGACCCCTTAACAGACTTAATACCATGTCCTCAGATATTTCGCCCTGTAGCTTAGTTCATAATAAGAAGAAACAGAGACTTCAATATAGGACCCGTCAGTCAGGTTATTACCATGTATAGGGCTGACATGGTTTCCTTAGCTTAGAGTGTTTTATAGTCAGCTAATCTCAGACACTGTGCTCCTATTCAGAATGACTATGGGGCTACCTTCTCAAGATATCAGTCTGATGCTGCAGATTTTGATTGGTACTCTAATGCAGACAGTAGTGAACACGCATAACTCCATCCAGTCTGATTCTTTGAAAAGTGAAGAGGTTCAAAAACCTAAGCAAGTGCTCACCTTTTCACAAATGATAGCTAGGTTTAGAGATGTATTTGACTGGAAACAATCTGGAGCTATGCCAGAGATTCACAGAGTTTATGATTGTATTGAGGATGAGATTCCAAATGTTTTGGCTGTTCCTCCCCTGTTAGATAATATGCCTTTGGCTAGTGAAACTGTTCCTTAAAATGGCTTTCAGGAAATACAAGGTGTACTGTGGTCTTGCAGCTCTATTTGTTCTCTTGTCAGCTGTCCTGCCAACTCTATCAACAGAGCCTTGGTTTCTTCTAACACTGTACCACTGGATAAAATTGGCAAATGATTAGAAGTTCATGGAAATTAGTTAGCTCAGGTAAATAATTTAGTCTTTAGAATTTTGAATTATCAGGGCTTCATGTGCAAATTTATTTTGCAATGTCTTTACAGTTTACATAACTTTGCTGTAAATTTGCCTGCTAAACGGAAGTGTTATTTGGATGAAATTGTTTGTAATGTGACCCAGGTTTTGAAACATTCTTTGACACATGTCTTGGAAGTTGCAGACACTATTTCTAGAAATGCAGCTGCTTATGTTGTATTGAGAAGGTATGCTTGGTTGCATTGCTAGATTTTTGATTTCAAAAAAGAAGATTTTGAATACTCCTTTAAGTTCTGAATTTGTGATTGGTCCTGCTGCTACACAGATTCTCAAACAATGGAGTGATACAGGTAAACTGATGTATGGAGCATCTAGAATGTTTCATATTCCCAGGTTCTCCCCTAATGAGGCATCCAACTTTAAAGGATGGAACAAACAAAAATCATGGCCTATGAAATGGTTACCAAGAGGAAATAGCAGGAGGATAATGCTTCCAACCCAAATAAAAGGGGTTTCTTTCCAAAAAAAAAAATATGCCCTCTTCCTTCAGGCTTTCACTCAACCCAGCAGTCTGACCACAAATAGAATCAGACATGTTGGTGTTGAGAATAATTTGGGAGATTTCCCTGCAGCCTCCACACCAGACATATTTCTCCCTGATACTCCTTCACAGGTTACAAGCAGGAGTTATAGAACTAGTGTCTGCTCCACAAAAAGGAAAAAGATTTTATACCAGAATCATTTTGGTACCTAGAAAGGAGCTATCATGGAGGCCAGTGTTAGATTAGTTGTACCTAAATATGTTTCTGAAAATACCCAAATCCAAAATGCTCACCTTGCAAACGGTCCTAACCATTCTTCTAGACCAATGCTTTTTGCTTACTTTACATCTGAAGGATGCTTATTGTTACTTTTCAGTTGCTCCCAACTTCACATTGAACTTACAAATGTTCTGCCTCTAACCCTTGCAAAGAATTGTCTTCCTGGGGTGTATGATGGACACAGAAAAATAGTACAACCTTTCTACAAGAAGGTAAAGTTCTGAGTGTTCAGAACTTTTTCAAGAATTCCTCTCTTCAAGAAGCTGCCTCCCTAAGAGAGTTTCTGAAAATTCTAGGTGTCATGCCATCAAAGATCCTGATGACACCACTGGTCAGACTCCACATGAGAAAGATTCAATGGTACTTAAAAATGATTGAATTCAGCACTTACTTTCCTTTGAGTTCTAGGTGCCAGTTTTGGATTTTGTGAAAAGAGAGTAAAAATGGTAGAGGGATCAGATGTCCCCGAATCCAGACCTGACCTTCTCCCTCCAGACCCCAGTTCAGTCAGTCTATATAGACTCATCAGATTGTCCATGGGGAATGTTGTCCAGGGGAGTTCTACTGCAAGGTGAATGGGGTCTTTCAGCCACTACAAAATTAATAAATATCAAAGAAATGTTAGCAGTGATCCATACCTTAAAAGTTTTTCACTACTTGTGGTCTCCAGTTCCACTTTTATTGGTCAAAGACAGCATCACAGTCAAGTGGTACTTGAATAAGCAGGAGGGTACAAGGTCATACCCTGTTTGTCAGTTGGCAGTGACAGCCTGGGAGGTAGCCTTACAGCATTCTCTGACATGTCATGCTTCATACATCCTATCAGAGCAAAACGTAATGGCAGACAGACTAAGCAGATCCCAGATGGGCCCTCACAAGTCAAAACTCAGATCAGAGGAGTGTCTGGATTTGATCCAGATGTAGTAAACACTTCATGTAGTTCTGTTTGCCTCCTTTCAAAACAGTAGGAAAAATTCTGTTTGAGGCATTCTTGCACCCATGCTTGGAGGACAGAAGTATTCTTGTTCCCTTGGACAGGAATGTTACTTTATGCATTTCTACCCTTTCTACCAATACCCAAGGTACTTCTGAAGTTTCAGAAAGAATTAGCAAAGATCATTATGATGACCCCCTTTTGGCCCTTTTAATGGAATTGGCCAAGAGAAATTACCACAATTTCCTCACACTCTGGATCTCTCACACAGTGTTAGGGTGACTGGTACACCTAAGCTTAGAGCAATTGCTATTGACAGCTTGGATGGTTCTATCTTGATACCTTTTAGGTACTTATTCCATAAGGATATGAAACAGGTACTGAAGGAGACATGAAAACTTGCAGCTAGAAAATCTTATGTTTACAAGTGGAAGAGGTTTTCTGGTGCCTAATCGATATCATTGGGCCAGGTATGGTGTCTACCCGTTTGGTTTTAAAATATTTGTGTGAACTACTCAATGATGGCTTATCTGATGCATCTATCAAGGTGCATATTGCATCCATCTCAGCTTGTCTGCCTATGGATCTCCCTATTTCGTCTCTTTTTGTGGTCAAACAGTTTATGAAAAGAGTGTTGAACTTGAGACCACCTCAAAAGCAAATTCCTCCTTCTCCTTGGATTTCAACTTTGTCCTTGAAAAATTGACCTTATCTCATTTGTACCTGCCTTTCAGGCTGATTTGAGGTTAATCACTTGGAAAACGATTTTGCTTATTAATCTGACATCTCTAAGATGAGTGTCTGAGCTACAAAGTCTTGTGGTGGACCAACCTTATCTGATTTTCTACAAGGACATGTTTGTTTTGCATACTAATCTTTCTTTCATGCCAAACGTTTCTGAATTTACTCTGAATCAAACCATCAGTCTCCCAGTTTTCTTTCCAGAACTTAAAAACAACAGAGATAAGATTCTGCATACCTTGGATATGCACAGGCAGCTCAGGTACTGCCTTGACAGAACTAAGCCCATTCAGGAAAGCTTAACAGCTGTTTATTTACTGTTATTAAGCTAAGAAAGGTCAATCTGTCTCTAAGCAAATTATTACTCATTGGTTGTCCTTTGCTTTAATTTTGTTTCTCCCCTCATAGTAAATGTATTCCAGGCAAGGTTAAGATGCATTCCAGCAGAACCTTATCCTCATTGGTGGAATATTGTTAATGAGTGGACTCTAGAAGCATTCCGGAGATAGGAATCTGGTCCTTTGTGTATACCTTTATAAAGTACTATAAACTGGATTCTTTCTCAAGTTCCAGTGCAAGTTTTGCAAGAACCATTATCTAGGGGCCACTGGATCCTTCTCCTTCATCCTTGCAGGTTGACTAAGCTTTGTGAATCTACCCATAAGGCACTGAGATGGTATGAATGATGAACATAGTACAGTTGCATAAATTCTTCTTACCTGTAAGTAGATGTTGAATTTTGCACTGTCTCAATGGCAGCACTCACCCACCATCTTCATTATTTTTATATATTTTGATGGTGTCCAGCCTTGTCATGTTCTTGGTTGGATTTGGTTATGTGTGCCTGTGTTTTGTGGGTGCATATTGGTTCTTTTCTGGCAATTCTTGCTTCTGGTCCTTCTTGGTTCTTCCTACTTAGCACTAAAAGCAACAGTAACTGGCTTTCTGTGACAGATGTTAGGCTTCTTCACTGATGAGAGGGGCTTAACCAATCACAAAGAGTCAGAGGAGGTGATTCTGCGCTCAGGAAGAACCCATATGCCACTGAGGTAGTGTGAAATTCAAACATCTACCATTACATTGCATAACTTTCTTTATCTAGTATACCAATTGGGTATAAGGCAGTTATAATGGTTGTTATGATTAGGTCTGTGTTTTGGGATCTTTTTGCTGTCATTCATTGAGCCTTTTGTTTTATTTTGTTAATACCATAAAATTACTAAAATAAATTGTGCTTCATTTTTACTTATAGCATTAACACAATTAAGAAAGTTTACATTTTGCATTATTCATTGCCATTAAAGTACCTCACTATTATGTGCTGTTTGATTGTACCAGTCAGACATTAAAATTCCTAATAAGATGAAACATTTTGGTACTTGCTGTATGATCTAGGTATCAATATTTGTTGTATACAAGAAACCCATACTGTTGGTTTTCAGATAGAATAAGTTCATAGGTTCATAGGTGTTTACTAGGCTAAAAACCACAAGGGCCTTTTTAAGCCTAACCCTGCATCCCAAGTCTCTGACAAGTTCTGATACCCTTGGTAAATGTAAGCAGGGGCTTGGGAGATGAACCATTTACAGGTTACCTGTGTCTATTAGAGACACAGGTGCCAAACCAGGGATGAATTTCCTATTCCCCATCCAGTTGTCCAGGTTGTACTTGAATTGGGTTAGGAAGGAACTCTGCCTCACATGGATGGGGAGCCTGTTCCAGAGACAGGTTAATCTTTGGGATACATGCCTGTCGCTCTAGCAGGTCCTACTTATATCACAGGCAAGGTTTAAGTCTTTAGAACGGGTAATTCTGGTGCTGTCTGTTTTGTGTATATGCAGGAGGTACATCAGAGTGGGATCCGACAATGCTCTGTATGTCAGGCATAGATCATCATCATCAGCCCCCTTTCTCCTATTTTTCTACATAGGATCGGGCTATTGTGTTAACTGTCGCCAACCCTCTCGATTCAGTGCCACACTCCTGCCTTCTTCAACACTCATGCTTGACTGTTGCAGATCTTCTTTCACACAATCCAGCCACCTCTTTGCCGGACACCCTCACTTCCTCTTACTTTCTTCCTGTTTGTCCCAAATCTTCCTCAACAGATCGTCTTCCCCTTTTCTACACATGTGCCCAAACCACTGTAATATGTTCTCTTTGATCTTTTCTGCAGTTGGAGCTACTTTGACTTCTGCTCTTATGTCCTCATTTCTTCATCTGTCCCAGAGTGTGCATCCTAACACCTTTATCAGTCACTTTATTTCCATCACCTCTAGCTTTTTCATCTGTTCTGCTTTTACTGCCCAGGTTTCTGTACCATACAGTAATACTGGTCACACCCCTGTCTTATACACCTTACCTTTCATCTTCTTTGGCATTCTTCTGTCATAGACTACACCTGATACTCTATGCCAGTTGGCTGCAGCCCCTCTGATTCTAGCTTTGACCTCTTCATGCAGACTACCCTTTTCCTCAACTACCCTTCCCAGATACATGAAGCTGTTTACCAGTTCCACTATCTTCCCTTCTATCTCTATTCTCACCGTCTTCTGATTTCTCCAATTTGCTGCCATTACCACCGTCTTATCTGTGCTTAGTTTCATCCCATGTGCCTTCAGATTTGCATTCCCTTCTCCTATCCATTGCTGAAGTTCTAGCTCAGAGTCTGCCTGTACTGCCACATTGTCTGCATGCAGCAGCTTTGTTGATCCACCCCCTCCAACCTGTTTGCTAATGTAGTCCATCAACAGTATGAACAGCAGTGGGCTCAGAGCTGAACCCTGATGTACACCCACTCCCACTGGGAACCCCTCTGTGAGGCTGAACACTGTTCGTACTTGAGTTATTGGGTCCTTGTACATAGCCTGCACTAATTCTACCAATATTTCTGGGACTTCAGATCACTGCAGTACTGCCTAGTCCAGCTTTCTTGGGACCTTGTCATATGCTTTCTGCAAGTATAGGAATCCCCAGTCAGATTGTCTCCTCATCTCTTGCTTCTTCTCAAGTATCTGTCTCAATGCAAACATCGGGTCAGTTGTGCTGCATCTTGATCTGAATCCAAACTGCTCATCTCCCATCTTACATTCTACTACTCTGCGTATCCGTTTATCAGTCACCCTCTCCAGAACTTTTATGCAATGTAATAGGAGTTTGATGCCTCTGTACTGCCCACAGTTGTGGATTTCTCCTTTGTTCTTGTACACTGGCACGAGTATGCTTATTCTCCAGTCAACTGGGATATGCCTTTCTCTCCACACTGCTATTAGCACCCTCAGGAGCCATTTCTCTCCATCTCACCCAGCATCTTTATCATATCTGCTGTGACCTCATCTGAGCCTGCTGCTTTCCCTGACTTCATTTTCCTTAATACCATTCTTACTTCTTCTAGGGTGGGCTCCTCTTCTTCTTTCATTGTAGGCTGTTTCTGGAGCACTACAACTTCTGTGGGGTTTTCTTCATTCAGAAGCTGCTGGAAATCCATCTGCCTTTGATGTCTTTTGGACTGGTGAGTAGGTTTTTACTGGCATCCCTTATGAAGGGTGTCTGACTGTCCTCTTTATCTTTATGTCTTTGCCTTGCAACCTGATATAGTTTCTTTGTGCCCCTTACTGAGTCCCTTTCCAGAAGTTGGTATAGTGCCTCCGATGCCCTATTCTTTGCTTTTGCAACTTCTTTCTTAACTTCTTTGTTAGCCAACCAGTAGTCCTTCCTAGCCTAGTCAGTCCTTTCTATCTCCCACTTCTTCCTGCACTCCTTCTTTCTTTTGATGACTTCCTGGACTTCTGCATTCCTCCCCCAGCTTTCCTTATGTACCTTATTTCCATACCTTGCTTGGCCACATATCTTTTCTATAGTCCTAACACATTCTGTTTTTAGGCATTGCCATTCTTCTTCAATTCCACCTATTTCCTCCTCTTCTTCGGGTGCTATAGCCCTGAGTAATTCCTTGAACTGTTGTACTTTCTCTGCAGTCAACTTCCAGGTCTTCAGCCTGGTCTCTGTTGACTTTAGAGCCTTCTCTGACCACTGCTTGCAGCTGATTGTGGCAATTAGTGGTTTATGCTGTGGGGCAACTGGATTCTACCCCGTGCCTTTTCCTTACTAGGAGGAAGTCTACCTGAGTTGCATGTTGACTACTCTTGTATGTCATCTTGTGACGGTCTCTCTTTCTGAATATGTGTTGGCTACTATCAAGCCATTTGACAGACCGAAGTCTAGAATGGCTTCTCCTTCTTTATTCCTGTTGCCCCACCTATGTGGACCCAGGCAGTCCTCGTATCCTGTTCTGTCTGTCCCAATATGTGCATTTACGTCACCCATTATTAACAGCAATTCATGTTGTCCTGCTTTATTTAGTAGGTCCTGCAAGTGCTGTCTGAATGCACTCTTTTTCTCACTATCACAACCCTGCTGTGGGGCATAGGCTTTGATTATGAATACTGCCCTATCATTACACTGGAGTCTTACTGCCATGAGTATGTAATTAATTCTGATGATATCCCTTATTGCCTACTAAAGCGTCTCTCTCACTACAATTCCTACACCATTTCTAGCCTGCCCGCCACCTGAGTAGCAGACTCTGGATCTCCACCCAAGTGGCTTTGCTGCACTGCCCTTCCATCTCGTGTCTTGGATACATAGGATGTCCAGTCTCCTCCATATCATCATGTTATCCACTTCCAAGCTGCATCCTCTGAGTGAACCTACATTAAGAGTAGCAATTCTCAGTTCATGTTTGGCAGGTTGGTTGGTTTTATGTCCAGCTTTCACTCAACAAAGCTATCCCAGGTAACCCAGGGACACTGGCCAGCCAGCAGCTTATTGACCCATGGCTGCTGGGCTTTATGGCGGGCACACACTGGTCAATAGGGGCACATATACCCCTCCCACCGTTAGCAAGGGTCCCTGGCATGGGTCAGAGTAGGCTGGGTCCTCAACCCACTTATCACTGGTAACTACCCATGCCATTTTTGGAGACATTAGTCAACATGACTGAATCACCTAGAGCCATATTTTACACCATCAACTGGCTAGCCCTGCCACATTGCACTGTCTGTGATCAGTGTTCTCCTATCTTGAGGATACTACGCACCACAGTAGATGCCCAAAGCAGTTGGTCTGTACAACTCTTCCCTCTATAGGGCACCATGTAGAGTCTGTGCTGCTGCCCACAGCTCCATTCATTGGTGAGTTTGAGAGGGAAACACTTAACATGCTTTTCGGACATGGGAGAAACCCCACGTAGACACATGGAGAACATGCAAACTCCAAACAGGCATTGGTCGGAGGTCAGGATTGAACCTTGTACCTTGTGCATGGGATGCGAAGACCTTAACCAATATGCCATCTGGTGTCTATGCCATATGGCATAGATCATCCCTCAAAAGCCAGTAAGAGACAGAATACAGGATAGAGCCTTGAGGTGGTCTGCATAGGAAATTTTACTTAAGCCCTGTATTCTTTTAGTGACAAACCTCTGTGGATGTTCCAGTTGTTGGATATGCCTGGTTAGGTACATACCAAAGGGAGCATTGTACTCAATGATAGGTTTGATAAATGCCAAATACAGTGGAACAGTGACTTCCTTGGAGTTAGATGCCATACCATTGTTTATAAGTTGTGCAACATAGAATGACTTCCTCACTACTGTAAACATGTGATGGTCAAAAGCTAGATTACTGTCTATGTGTGTTCTTAAATCCCTGACTACTGGGTCAGCTCTAAGGGTTGTGTTGTCCATTTGATAGTTCATAGGAGTGAATGACTTCTCAAAGGATACTGCTATGCATTTCTTGGCATTTAGTTTTAATCCATGGCTCTGACACCAGTTGTTTGTCTGTGTCAGCCCTTCTTGGAGAACATTTGTGTCAGTGTGAGATTTAATGACAGCTCCTAATCTGCAATCATCTGCTCATTTAATCAGCCAGAGACCAGTGACATTGTTTTTGACTTCAAAGAAGTAAATGCCAAAAGGAGCGGGTGCAAGGACTGATCCCTGAGGGACTTCACTTGTGACTGGCCTCTTTGTTGAGGTGGACTCCAAAGTTCTAACTTCAAATCTTTAACTAAAAGCTGAATTACCCATATTTTTGCCTCAGGTCCCAGCATTAGTAGTTGTAATGTTCCTGTAGTCATTAAGAAAACCTGGTGATTTCAAATAAATAAAGTAATAAGTGAGGATACATTTAATAAAATTCAATTGTAAGTTTCCTAAAGCTTGATGATACCATCTGACACAAACATTCTCTGTTAGGTTAAGAGCTTTTTTTCTTCTAATTTCACAATTCATTGCCAAATTTGTTAAACATATTTTTATTTCAGCAGATGACTTGGATTTAATACTGAACTTTCCTCTACATAAATTGGACCTGGGTAGTTCATTGCACAATAGGAAATGTAAAAGTCAAAAAAATCACCTTTGAACCGAAATGAATGGTGCACGCCACACAATACTATGAGCATCAGGTCATATATTTAATAAGTATAAATCAATTAGACATTTTAGTACTCTAAAATTTAATTTGTAGTTTTGTATAGAGTGAAGTACAGGTGTTGGTCTTATATGTGCTTATGAATATTTATGAGTTGGGTGGCTCTTCCTTTTGAATATTTATGAGGAATTGCTACAAATGTTTGTGATTGGTTTATTCATTTTTAAATTGGGTATAATAAGGGGTAATTAATTATGTGGCACTGTCTGTGCATCTGATGAAGTTCAAATTAGAACGAAAAACGCAGTGATATAGTTAAAGCGTTTAGTGCAACAGTTACTTTCTTCGTGTTGTCGTTTGATACAATAAACTGTGTGGCGTGTACCATTAATTTTGGCTCAAAAGTGCTTTTTTTACTTTTATTTGTTGGCAGCTTTACTCTCTCAGCACCTTTATCTTGTTGTTTTGCAATAGGAAATGTAAGCTACATGGAGATATTATGATATCTTGTGATTTATTTGACCCTTATAGAGCCATGTTTCCTCACTGCTAAATATTATAACCTTCTACTCTGTGCTTCACAAAACAGGGTTCCATTTAGACTTTTCTCTTATTTCTAAACACTTGTCCTCTGTAATAGTAGTGGTCATTATTTCTGATTTTCAGTCAGCCTTTATGCAAAACAAGCAGACACAAGAAACGCACATTATGATGGAACTGATTGCTTACCACAATGACCTTAGCTATAAGCACAAAACAGTTTTTCATTTTAGAGTCTAGCATAGCACTCAGTAGAGCCCATAGCCCTTATATATCCTATTTCTTAACAAAACAACAAAACCTAATTTTCTCTTTCTCTCATGTTTTTGACTTTATAACTCCTGCATGTGCATGATTGCTGACATAAAAATTAACTGTTTTCTCTGACTGAAATTAAATATTTAGGAATTGAATGAAAACATAAGACAAGAAGATTTATTTCCTCTGATCTTAATGTTATTCTCAAGAAGATAAGAACTGACAAAGATCAATGAAACAAAATTAAACTCACTATGTTAGCCATAATGTCAAGTTTGAAAAAAATATTTCTTAAATAATACAATTTCTAGAATCCTGGTAGGCTATTTTAATAAGATTAATATAATTTTTAGTTCATTTATTTAGAATAACAGTATTTCTAGACTAAGATTAATTAAGCTGACATACATAAAATCTAAGACAGACTTAAAGATTCCCTATTGTAAACTTTATCACTCTATTGCAAGATTTATAAAGCTGTTAATGATAGCAGAATCTATTTGAAGTAATATCTGTTTAAGTTTTAATTGACTAGTGATTTCCTTTTATGAAACTAATCCCAAACTTTATTTCATAAACCGTCCATACTCATTAAAAACTTCATCAAGGAATTCAACAAGTTTATTCTGAGTAGAGCCAAAATATTTTAATTAACTATATTAAGTGGGCAATGCAACCCAAGGTAAAGGATAAGTTAAAATGGTTGCCCAGTAATAGGTTCATAGGTTCATAGATAAGTACTGGGCTAACTGCCCTTGTGGGCCATTTTAAGCCTATCCGATTACCTCATGTGAGAATCAAATCCTGCTCCTCGTGTTTGTAAGGTAAGCACTTTAATCATTATGCCAACCTCCCAACCCCATGCAGAATTACAGTGACTAGAATGGTCATTTCAGTAATGTGTGAGCCATTGAAGCACTTGTACAAGTAAGCAAGTCAGAACCAAATTGCTGCACTGACAAGGTACACCAGCTGAAGCCAGAACAGCCAAACATATATACTTTCTATGTGCAGGCAGAGTCACTCAGTACAGTACTTGCAAAACAACCACTTATCTCATATTGTGCAGAATGATGATTTTGGCAAATGTGTCATTAAATAATATCCTAGATCTCCATACATTAAGTAAAATATAACTTTTTTATCTAATCTCTAATAAGTGAGGCCAAAATCATCCCCTTCCTAATTACACATATTTCATGTCTTATGTCGTTTATCACAAAATTTTGCTTCCTGCTGCTGTACCCTTACAGGTTCATAGGTGGTTACTAAGCTGTCAAACCAAGAGCCATTTTAAGCCTAGCTAAGGTTACCCCAAATTTACCAAAGTATTGCTGATATGTGTCAATACTGCAAGGAATTTTACTGTTACAATATATAGGCTTGTACACATCAATCATTCACAGGCTGCCCCTATCCATTAAGAACAGAGGTGCCAAACCAGGGGTAAATTTGTGATTTCCTAGCCATCGGTCCAAGTTACATTTGAATAGGGTTAGGGATAAGCTTTGCTTCACATGGTTCCAGAGAAGGGATAATCTTTGAAATACATACCTGTCTCTCCAAAATGTCCTGTGTATGTCGCAGACAAGGTTTAGGTCCTTTAGACTGAGTATTTCTGATGCATTTTATTTGGTGGATGTGTAGCAGATCCATCAGTGTGGAAGCAGAGGATGCTGTGTAGATTAGGCAGAGATCCCTGTGCAACATTCTGTAATGGAATGAGTGAAGAGAGCATTTTGAGATGGTCCAAATCGGACATGTACTTTCTGTATTCTTTTTGTGAGGAACCTCTGTGGTCTTTCAAGCTGTTGCAAGTGCCTGTTCAGGTACATGCTGAAGGCTGTTTTGTACTTGACGTCTTTTGTACTTGATGTCTGACGAGAGCTGAGTACAGCAGAACAGCAACCTCCTTGGACTTGGATGCCATGCCCTTGTTTGTAAGTTGTTCATTGGAGAATGATTTTCAGACCACAATAGACACATTGTGGTCAAAGGTCAGTTTACTGACAGCATGTGTTCTAAGATCTCTGATAACTTGCTCAGAATAGCAGACCTACTTGTGAGAAAATTATGTCACTGGGCAAGTCCGCACCACTTTCACACATGGTCTCAGTGGTTTGTAATGACTGAAAACTTGCGTGTAATTTTTTTCTGGTGCCTCACAGCTAGCCATCGGCTACTCCCAGGGCCTCTTCGTATCCACCAGGTCTATAAAATCCAACCTAGCCTCTCACAGACTTACTCCGACTCATGTTCTGGGCTGATAATAAGATCAATGCACTCAGGGCAGCATCATATTGTTGCAGAGCAATGTTTTTCCTCCTACATTCCCCAACCCTCCCTGACCAGAAACATTCTGTGGTTGGGTCATGCAGCAGTGGACATCAAAACTGCTCCAGCCCTCATTTTCACATGGGATTACCATTGGCAGGATTCCCTACCCACCCCTTGTCAGCACACATGCACAAGAGAAATCAGCAGCACAAATGTGTGCTGAGTGGGTGCACTTCCCTCCCAGGAAGGACATGCCTCTGCTTTCTGCCTGCGTCATCAATTTCTTGAGCCCCAACTTGAATCCAGCTTGCCAAGACTGTAGTCAGGACTTTATTACGCTATGCCACCAATGTAGTCTGGAACGTATAAAATTTAATTTTTTTTTGTTGTTATTAAACTACCACCCAGGCTACAGCTCCAGAGCAGGACCAGGGTGCATCATGCTGGTGGGGGTGACGTGAGCTTGAATCCATAGTCAACAGACAGGATTTGGTTTTACTGTCTTTTGCTTTTCAGTGGGTGACTGTGATACAAATAATAATTTATTTATTTATTTATTTTGCATTTAATAACTTTCAACCCTAGGACTCCAGTGCACTAGTCAGGTCTACTGTATTCCAAGGCTATATCAGGAGTGATTAAACCAGCAGTCTCTGCAAGTCATCCTGGATATCTGTTTTTATTTTATTTTTTTTAAAGATTATCATGCTTCTGGAGCAGGGCAGCCTGTGACCCACCCCAGCCTTGCTTGCTCCACTCTATTACCATTAAGGCATTTTCCCTGATTCTCCAAACCTTTATTGCTATGTATGCACATGCGCTTTTACACACATGCAGTATCCCAGCTTATATATTAGGTGTTCTAATGAGGGGGACACTAAAAGATGAACAAAAGTATAAATACTTGTGCCACTATGTGATGGCAGGAATTTAACCAATTTCTTTGTACAGATCTTTGGTTCCCTGTGGCCTTTACTTAACAAAAAAAAAGGGTCATACACGTTACCTGGTAGTCATACGAATTGTCTGCCTGAGGCTATACACTTTCACTAGGGCAGCCTCAGTGAAGTCAGCAGTTTAGCGTGAGGTACCACAGGATAAGAATAGCTACAGTCTGGAATTCCTAATTCAAATTAAATAAGGTTTGCCATGCACATCATAGACAGACAAACATTATTTACTGAGAGTTGGCTTTGGACATTAAAGAATGAGGGGGTATGGTGTTGGGGTGAATAGAAAGCAAAATACAAGTTTATAGTGAGATCTGAAGTAGATAGGTGAGTAGGATCACTACAAGAAGAAGCTTTCAGAAAGGTTGTAGTGAAATGGTTCAGATGTCCAAGGGTGTTAACATTTTCATCACAAGAACTCATTGACAGCTTTTGGACTTTGTAGGGGATCAGTATTCCCAGGAAACAGTAGCAGCAGGCTCAGAACGTCCCTGAGTTTAACTGCTGGTAAGTTAGTCCCTTGTTTCATTTGTAGGGCCTTGAGAAAGTTTGCTTTAAATGTATGCATATGTACACATACATACATATACATGTGTGTTTGTGTATGAAATGCCTTTACAGTTGGAGAGCATGTGCATTTGCCTATGTGTCTATATCTGTGTTTTAAGTGCTGATGTTTAAGCACCCTAGGGATGCACAGAATGTATCTTGTTTTTTATAACTGCATTATTTATAGAAGTAGAAACCTTAACTGCAATTCAGTGATTCTGAGCTGCAAAGATAAAATCAATTTTGGCTACTCTAACAGTTTAATGACCTGTACAGTTTCTTTCCAGTTTGGGACATAAAATATTAATATTCAAGTGTCCAACAGCACTACCTTTTCATTGCTGTTACAATAACTGTTTCTGTCCATTGAAAATGCTGTTTCAGTATTCTGAAATACTCAGTTTATTTGTTTAAAAAAGATGAATCATACAAACTGTACTTTGCTCTAACTCATTTAGCAGTTGCCAGAATTAGAAACAGCTGAGTTATGAACCCTTTAGTCTTACTGCTATATCATGGAAAATGACCTGCTATGGTATTTATAGCCATGCCACAACAAAGCACTATTTCTTAATGCTTGGATTTAAAGGTTATTTTTCTCCATAATGTAGTTAATATAGAGCCAATCAATGTCAAAAGAAGACTGCTTGCACTTTGACTTCTGTTTTTTGTTACATATGAAGCAGTTTTTATACACACAAAAAAAAAAACTTTAAACAGGGGTGCTGATGCTCATTATTTCAGAGTCTGGATTTTGGGAATGCATTTGGAAGTGCTTGGGTCTAAGGGATGCTTTTACGTCTGAGAGACAGGTTGGGGACTCAAAAAGAAAACACTATTCCCAGCAGCATGTAGACTTTCTTATCCCACTTGATTTTGCCCTCTATTAAAAAACATGTCATCGTGGGAATAATACACAAAGAAGGAGAGGCCAGTTTGCAGACATGCATCCACTTCTTGATATGTCCTGCAGGTGCATCATTGTGTTCTGTTAACAGAAGGAAACAGGAGCTGGAAAAAAAATATATGAACAACAGTTGCATTGGTACTATGTGTAGCAATGTTAGTGCAATAGTAAAGGCCTTGTATGGCTGTTGTTCTTAGATGAGGAACATGTATTTGCACACACAAAAAACAGGAATGCAGCTCAAGTTAAATGACCCCAAAGAAAATAGCAGCATACAACAACACGTAGAACTTCAGGGATTATAAACAATGTAGAAGAAAAACAGCTTCTGTTCAGCTCAGTTCGTAGAATCAAGATACTTTATTTGGTAAGCGCTTTCATGGGAATGACTCCCACTTCTTCAGACCATTCAATAAAATACATTTAAAACCGCTCCATTTATATAGGGAACCTTAACTGGTATCAATCAAATCATGACTACACCATTTTCCAGTCTTAAAGTAATAAGCACACCCTAATATAGTCTTATTAAAACTTTGTTCATATAAGTCCTCTTTCTAAGTGCTTATATAGACAAAACCATGTTTGAAACACATATATAGACTACATATAGATACAGTTGCATCTATCATTTCTCACTTTCTATAAAATATCTTTAATATCACAGACTCATGATAGTCCCAAAAATTATATACACAAATATATATATCAGATCATATATAAATATGTAAATAGATGTATAAAGTCTATATATACCATAAAGATACTACTAAAATTTTTCACTAACAGTAAAAATGCACATTAACAATCAAATACATGATAATCTTAAGCATAAAAATAAAAATAAAATACATCCTATTATTTATGAATGAAGGCTCCTATTCTTCAAAATAAGCTTCAGGGGAACTCTATCATTTAAGCCACTGCCCT
The DNA here is from genome assembly GCF_019279795.1 of Protopterus annectens. NCBI lineage: Eukaryota > Metazoa > Chordata > Ceratodontiformes > Protopteridae > Protopterus > Protopterus annectens. The sequence continues at coordinate 1,092,135,834 of NC_056746.1, read as the reverse complement.
GTCAGCCTGTAATCGAATGATCCATCTCGCTTCTGAATATTTGTGTATATAATTTTGGGACTATCATGAGTCTGTGATAATAAAAGATATTTTATTGAAAGTGAGAAATGATAGATGCAACTGTACATATATGTAGTCTATATATGTGTTTCAAACATGGTTTTGTCTATATAAGCACTTAGAAAGAGGATTTATATGAACAAAAGTTTTAATAAGACTATATTAGGGTGTGCTTATTACTTTAAGACTGGAAAATTGTGTAGTCGTGATTTGATTGATACTAATTTAAGGTTCCCTATATAAATGGAGTGGTTTTAAATGTATTTTATTGAATGGTTTGAAGAAGTGGGAGTCATTCCCATGAAAGTGCTTACTAAATAAAGTATCTTGATTCTACAAACTGAGCTGAATAAAAGCTGTTTTTTTCTACATTGTTTATGATCCCTGAAGTTCTGTGTGTTGTTGAACATGTATTTTCTTCTGTCAATCCATATCCACCCAGAGTCCATCATGGATTATGTGTGGCAGTGCTCATATCCATGGGGGAAGGCATAACAGACTCTTGCGTTTGCGGATGTGTGTGTTATCCATGGGGGAAGGAGATACTTCTAGAAGAATCCCAGATGGCTGCCTGGATGATGGCCTTAAATGATTGGCAATCTCTTCTGATGAGAATAAATGGGCTGCCCAAGTCATATGAGGGCTGATGATCAGCAGGCAATAGCAGGAAGAAAGTAACACACAAAAAATGAGCTGTTCAGCATATGTTTCTCACTAGATAATTTTCAGTGCTTTCTCAAGAAAGTCCTTTGCATCATCCAGTATGAAACATACATTGAGCAGTTGTATAGTAAAGTTTTGTTTGTTTGTTTGTTTGTTAGCTTATTTATGTGTGTATGTACAGTATGTATGTGTGTTTATTTATTTTAACTGCTTTACCTTGCAAAAAAGAACATATTTTTAAAGGAGACCTGAGGAGAAAAGCCTTCATTAACATGCATACACATGGAAACAAACCAAAAATACACAGAATTTACATGACAAAACTAGACTTTTACCAGTTAAAGGTATGAACAATGCAGATGAACAAACATTATATACAAGATATACACAGGTACACATTTAATAAATTATGTACAGTGAAGCACACACCTGTCTCACACAGCAGATGCCTCTCATATACACAGGTATACATTTAATAAATTATGTACAGTGAAGCACACACCTGTCTCACACAGCAGATGCCTCTCACTCCTTTCACTTACTTTGCATAAAACACACACTCTCCGAACATCATTCTCCAACTCAAACATATGGCTTCATATCTACATTCTTCCAGTGATATACACACACTCTCTTTTCCTGTACAAACACCCATTGTCATACCTGTGCTTTCATGATCATTGTAACAAGCACACACCTCAATGAGTACCCACACCTTCAGTCAATACTCTAACACATAGGGCACTGCATCTTCTGTAGCACTCACACCAGTACACAACACCACACACATGACAACTCATTCACATTATCACTAGCCTCCCCCACACACACATTCACAACATATGTCTGATAACTTACTCCACACACACATAGACATGCATACACATACAGAGTACTTAGTACCATATTTCTCTGTAAATAAGACCTAACGAGATAATAAGGCCTAGCATGGTTTTCCAGGGTAGTCATGATATAAGCCCTACTCCAAAAATAAGCCCCAGTTAAGATCATCAACAACACATGATGGACGTGTTGAATTATAAAATAATAATATTATTGACACCTGTTGACTGAGGTTATCATACTCTGCTCGCCATTTTTGGACCATTCGGGCACCCAACTTCTTCTCTTTGCAGAAAGTCGTAAGATTATTTCCCCGGGAGTCCTCCACAATTCTTACTGTAACCCTAATCCTCACTCACAGGTGACGGTTGAGATCACTGGCCCATAAACACTGGCAAGTGTACTTTGATTGGTCAAAGTACAGACAACGCACGTAAAATGTGCGCACTTGATAATGAATGGGTGTGGTTGTGTCTTCTTAACCATCGCCATTTTGTGTTGCCACTCCTGTCTCGTAAGTCTTCAATTAACCCCCCCCCCCAAACAAGATGAGTGAAAAAAGAAAGAGCTATTCCATCGAGTACAAGAAAGGAATTGTGGAAGACTCCTGGGGAAAGAATCTGATAGCTTTCTGCAAAGAGAAGAAGTTGGATCTCCGAATGGTTCGAAAATGGTGAGCAGTGTACGATAACCTCAGTCAACAGGCTGACAAGGGAAATGCTAAGAAGTGCAAGTGTGGATCAGGTCGGCAACCATTATTTCCTGAGCTGGAAGACATAATCTGTGAATGGATTGCTAACAGGAGAGCAAAGGCTTTGGTTGTGCGCAGGGCTAATATTCAAGCATTTGCCCTTGCAATGGCACCACAGTTCGAAATATCCCCAGAAGAATTCAAAGCATCACAACATTGGCTGGATGGCTTCCTTCAGCGATATGAACTGTCTCTAAGAAGATTGACAACACTGTTCAAGTTGGAAGATACTGAAGTTGTTAAACATGCACTTGCATTCATGTCCTTTGTTGATGGCATCGACTTTTCTAAATACCAACTCTCCAACATGATTGCTATGGATGAAACTGCAGTATTTATGTGCCAAGGATCTCAAACAACAATTGATCAGAGGGGTGCCTCGTCAATCTACATTCCCTCCACTGGTTACGAAAATGCAAGTGTTACCTGTATTTTAGCAGTTCGTCTAGATGGAAAGAAAACCCCACCTCTAATCATTAGTAAGGGCAAGAAAGATAAGATTGAATGTGTTTCAGGCATTTACATTCTTGCAACCAAAAACGCCTGGTGTACACAAGCAGTTATAAGGAAGTGGGTCAATGTAATGCTGCTACTTGTTTTGCGAGGTGGCGAAAGAGATCTGCTAGTCTGGGATTCAGCCAGCACTCACCACGCTAAAGACATGAAGAAATTCCTTGCACAGAGAAGAATAGATCATATAATGATTCCCACAGGAATGACTGCCTATCTCCAGACTCTTGATATTGCAATAAACAAGCCATTCATGGACCATTTGCGCATGGAACTCAATGACTACATTGAAAATAGAATGGAGAGAAATCAACATGGAAACTTTGTGAAGCCTAGCCTGCAAGAAGTTATGACTTGGGTGAAGAATTCATGGGATAAAATCACTGATAGCTGTGTTGCCAGTGGATTACGAGCAGGCTACATGGACAAGCAGTGCTCATTTAAGGAGAGCTCTGTTGCTAGGCATGACAGATTGGGGCCAATGGTTCTACAGGAAATGGGGTCACAAGAAATTCAGGCCAGAATTCGGGGTTTGGAGATGTATAACAATGTTCCAGAAGAAGATGACATAACTGTATTTGAATAACTTTTCCATTATCGGGGCAACATAATTGATTGCTTCTGCTTTCAGCTGCCAGCAAGCTCTTGTCAGTTTTTTTTATTTTATTGTATTAAGGTAACATTTCATTATCAAGGGGTAATTACAAAGTAAGGCCACTAGTTCCCAGACTTCATTTTTATGACTTTCCATCATTCTTGTCTTATGGTTTGGGTAAGGAATAAATAAAGCATCACCACTCAAAAAGTGGCAGTTATTCACCTGTTTTATTCCCCTCCTCCAATACACATGTATTGAGATTTTTCTGCATTTTCTGTTAAGCATGAAATATTGCACTGTGAAAGCCAAGGTGTAGATTTTATGAAGTTGAAATGTTTGTTGCACTGTTTATGTAGAATTCTCACACAACTGTTACTCGTTACCTAGAACTGTTGCCCAGTAATGGAAAAGTACCAAATAAATGTCGATTTGTGTACACGAATAAATGTTGATTTGTGTACATGAATAAATGTCGATTTTTGTACATGAATAAATGAATAAACATAGATTGTTGTATGGGGGGGGGTAAATAAGGCATCCCCTGATAATAAGTCCTAATGAGTATTTCGGCGGGGGGGAATTATAAGACCTGGTCTTATTTTCGGGGGAATACGGTAATATGTTCCTACACGCTCCCAGTTAGTACACTTGATAACCTCACTCACAACATCACCATTATATGCACACAGTATGTTTTCAGTCACTCACTCCAATACATAACAGCTACACAACACCATCAACCTTCCTACAAAAAAGATAATTGCCATGTTTGTATAAACACACACACACCTCTTACCAGCAAAATACCTACCACAAGCATAATAACAATTGTGGTTGTACACACACACACATCAGTACAGTAAGCCTAGTACATCTGTTATGTAATACAAAGTAGTATAAAAGAGAGAGATGCACACTTGTGTAGTCATACTCAGGCAGTATGCATACTGACGTGTCCATTCTATGAGTGGCCACCAATAAGTGCACCTTCAATAAGACAGTCATCAGTGATATGGATGGCATCCAAGTTAACATGCAGATTCCATAGAAAGAAGCATGTAAAATTTAGACACAGCAACTATACTTTTTTATGGTGGCTACAAGCTGATTCAGTTACTATGTTGGGAACAATTAGAGCATTAGATACAGTGTAGAAGACTACCTGAAGGGTAACTATGCCCTAAACATAACTTTTCCTTTTTCCTCACATATAAAATATGCATAACTTAGATATTTGTTTCCTTCAGTAGCAGTTCTGCACAGTTTGACTTCCTTATTCTAGAGCAAGTTGAGTTTAGATGACAATTCATGATACATTCTGTAGCAGTTTGTCTGCTTGGCTCTTATATTGCCAATCACATTTTAAGATTTTTGTCCCAGGAAATTCCCACAAAGCAAAGAGTTTTTAGCATTTCATTCTTTCCCTCCCACTGTGGTTTAAACCAGCACTCTTAGGAATCAAAGCTCTTTTAACATGTGCTGTAATTTATAGCTGTTCTTATATCCCTTTGAGTCTTTGGGAATTCACATCCTTGTTACTATGAAGTACTGGAGTGCCGAAAGCTAATGTAAATACAGACATGGAAGATGAATGATGATGAACCCCTGCATCTGTTTTCTATCTTTCTGAAATCTAATGTAGCACTGTTTTGGTTCTGAAAATATAAGGAATTATTTCAGGGTGTTTAAAGCATTAAAAAAAAAAAAAACGTAGTGCCACTGGAAAGAAGAGTCTCTGTCCAGAAATTCTGAAAGGGTGCAGTAAACCTCAATACTGCCATTCTAAGTAAACTGTAAAAATCTTGCATGAGTGTTAAGGGTTTGAATAATCTCGTCTTTTAAGAGTGCACACTGTATTGTGGTAAAAAAAGAAAGAACAAAATTACTTTACTCTGTTCACCCCATCAGATCATAATGGGTTAAAGAATAGTAATAGCTGCAGGGATATTGATATAGTATAGACCACTGGGAGACGATAAAAGTATATACATGTCTTCATTTTATGACCATAGAAAGCCTGTCCTGCTGTTCCTTGTTATTTTGAACACAAAACAATTTCCACAGTTTGTAAACAATTAAAATCCCATAGTTTTCACAAAAAGAAAAAAGAAGTTATGTACTTACCATGATGTTCCATCTGTATTGTCCATTTTCATTCTTCCTCAACTAATGGGATTGGATCCTCGGGTCCGACTCGGCCGTTTTGCTAACTGATGGCCACCAAAAAATTCTCAGGCACCTTCCCTACCCATAATGCACCAACCCTAACATCTTTCAGATCTTGTTTGCAGCTTGACAGGAGGCCTGTAAAATATAACATAACTGGACTTCAGAACAAAGGACATAGGTGTCCTGAAGTAGCTCATTCCTCCAGAAGTCAGTCATGAAATATGAAGGGGGTGGTAGGTGGGGAGTTAAGGAAGAATAAAAATGGGCAACACAGATGGAACATTATGGTAAGAAATAACTTCTTTTCTGATGTTGTCAATTTTTATTCATTCCTCAACTTATAGGACAGAGTCCCCAGCTACCTAAATTCCTGGGTGGACTCTAAGGAAGGATATACCTAAGTATGGTTGAGACAAAGGCTGTTCTTCCCCTCGAGACCAAATCTAGTTTGTAATGAGAGATAAAGGTATGAGGATTTAATCAAGTTGCAGCTGCACATATATCGTCCATAGAAGCTCTAGACTGAAATACAGCAGAAGTTGTCATAGATCTGGTTGAATGAGCCTTTAATGGTTTTGTTATGGGGAGATGCAATTTGTTAGCCATCTAGCTAGAATTACCTTTGTAACCGAGTCACCCAATTTATTATGTGCAAAGGAAACAAATAACTGAGCCATCTTTCTAATCTCTTTAATTCTGTCTAGGTAAAAATATAATTGTCTATGAACATCCAGTAAGTGCAGCATATATTTCCCTTTATGTGTATATTGTGGGGAAAAACTGGCAAGTTAATGAATTGGTTAATGTTGGTTTCTGACACCACCTTAGGAAGGAAGGAAGCATTAGTATGTAATGTGACCCTATCCTTATTAAAAATCAAGTATGGGGGCTTAAAAGATAATGCATGAAGTTCTGAAATTCTTCTAGTAGAAATAATTGCTACTAAAAAGACAATTTACCAGGTCAAAAATTTAAGGTCACATTTATCTGCAGGTTCAAAGAGAGAGTCTATTAAGGCTTTCAGTACCAAATTTAAATCCCATGGTGGCATGGGGTCTTTGTATGGGGGTCTTAGCAGAAGAATACCTTTCAAAACTGCTTTGCACAGTTTAGAAGAAGCCAGGGATGAATTTGGAACTTCCAAGTGAAAGCTAGAGGTTGCTTCAAGTTGAACTTCAATACTTGATGAAAAAGCACCCTCATTAAACAAATTTGTTAAAAATTCCAGAAGAAAATAAAGTGGAGCTGAGAAGGTGTCTGTCCGATTCTGTTCTGCCCAATAAACAAACTTTCTCAATTTACTCCTGTGGAGTTTCTTAGTAGAAGGTTTATGGGAAGATAAAAGTAGGGAATGGACAGGGAAGAAAGAATTGGTTGCCTGGCTAATAAAGGAATTTGAGATACCATGCTGTTAGTTAGAGATTTGAGAAATACTGGTTAACCATCCATGTCGGGTGAGACAGAAGGTCTGAAATTGGAGCCAGAATCCATGGTGGGTATAGTAGATGAGGCCTAAGAAAGCAGAACCAAATCTTCCTAGGCCAGTAAGGTGCAATGAGGATGACTACTCTTCAACTGGGATGCTTTTTGATGGAATTTGGGAATTAGGGGAGTTGGAGGATAAGCATACAGAAGACCAAGGCCCAGTCGTGGAGCAGAGTATCCCTTGGTGATTCCCCCAGTCTGGGGAACAGGGTAAAGAAACTGCTGCACATTTTGTTTAAGGGGGGATGCAAAAGATTGCAGCAAGGCTGGCCCCACCAACTGAAAATCATTTTCTTCATTTTGTTGGTGTGAGACTACTCTTGAGGTAGTAAGATGGATCAGCTCAGTTTGTCTGCTATCATGTTGGACTTCCCCAGAATGTGTGTTGCTATTAGAAAGCGGTTGGAAGATATCACCCATTGCCACACTCTGAGGTTTCTCAGCACAGGGGATAAGATCTGGTTTCCCCTTGCTTGTTGATGTGCCAGACTACTGACATGTTGTCTGCCTGGATTGCAATTGTCCCAAGAGGAAGAGAGTCCTGGAATGTCTGTAAGCACCACTTACAGAGCACCCCTCTCATCTCCAGAACATTGATATGCAGGTTGGCCTCTACAGGGGACCAAGTGCCTTGGACTGTTTTTCCTAGAAAGTGCCCCCACCCACCCAGTCTGGGAAGTGTCCATAGTCACTATGGCCTTGGGCTGAGGGAGAATGAAAGGAAGACCTTGTAACAGCTGTTGACTGCATCCACCAAGAAGGGTATTGTTTGCATACCTACTTGGGTTATTCTTATCTTCACAGACATGGGCCGAGGAAGCATTGACCATTGTGTTGTTAGCATTCATTGAAGAATTCTCATGTGGAATCTTGTTAAAGGGACTAAAATTATTACCACTGGCATTGGTTCCAGAGCTTGCAGAATCAATCAGGCAGAAATTCTGGTACTGCAAATTATTTTCATGACCTGCATCCTTATTGTTTGCACTCTTGATAGAGGAAGAGAAGCTGCCATAGATACTGTGCTGAAAACTGTTTCTATGAATTCTAAAGTCTGTGTTGGTTGCAGATGAAACTTGTTGTAATTTATGGTTATTCTCAGATGCGAATAGGTCTGTAATACCTGATCCCAAGTTTCTATCAGTTGATGCCTGGTCGGGGCAGTAATGAGCCAGTTGTCTAAATGTGGAAACACCCGAAATCCTTGCAGTCTCAAGTGCGCTGCAACAACTGCCATGCACTTGGTGAACACCCTTGGGGCTGTGGTGAGGCCAAAGAGCAGTGCTCTTAATTGATAGTGACTGTCTCCCAGCCAGAAGCGTAAGTACCTTCTGGATCATATGTTTATCTTTATGTGATAGTACACATCCTGAAGGTCTATCAAGCACATCCAGTCATCCTTGCCCAGAAAGGGCACAATGGACTGAACCAGGACCATCTGGAACTTTTGTGTGTCAAACCAACTTGTTCAATACACTGAGATCCAAAATTGGTCTCAGTCCCCCGTTTTCTTTGGCACTAAAAAGAATCTTGAATAAGTGCCAGATTCTGTCTGGTCTGGTGGGACCTCTTGTATGACTCTTTTTTTCTATCAGCTTTTAGATTTCTAGTGCAGCTGTTTCTTCTGATTGGGTGGAACATCAGGAATTTTTCTGGATAATGGAGGGGGTATGGCAAAGGGAATTATATGACCTCTGGAAATAAATCTCCACACCCAGTTGTCTTTTGTTATACTTAGCCAGGCTCTCAGGTGCAGGGATAAGTGATCCCTGACTGCCTCCAGAGGTAGGCAACTGGGCCTCCATTCACTAGTGCTGAAAGGGTCTTTTGGAAAAAGAATCTGTAGACCCCCTGTTTTGCAGGCCTCCTCTGCCACGCGGGTCTAGTCATCCATTATCACTCCCCCCTCTGCCTCTGGAGGAACTAACTCCATGTGTGTCCTGAAAAGGACCCTGAGATTTTCTGAACCACATTTTTCAACCTCCCCTTTGATTCCTGGAAAGGTCCTTTGAGGGGTCAAAAAATGCATGCCCATACAGAGAGGGTCTTTCCAGCTTTCTCACACCTAGAGAGTGTGTCCTTTACCATGGGACCAAATAAAGAGGTGCCATCAAGGGTACATTGACAAACAGTGACTTGAAGAGCTCTGCAAAATCACACAGGAGCATCCAGGCATGTCTACTGATGGAAATGCCTGAACCTGCAGCCCTTGAGGTGCCTTCTGCAGTATGCGAGATAAGCCTTATGGATGAATTGGATATAGTATGTAGGGTAGCCAACTGAGAAACTACAGAAGATTGAGCCTCACCAGTTCCCGTTCCAGAAAGAGGTTTGGATAACTCTTTAATCAGATCTCTTTGTAGGTTAATAAAATGTGCTAAATAGTTCAGCGATCTAAGTGCAAACATCGCTGAAGCATGAACACGCTTCCCAAATCTGTCTGTCACCCTTGACTCTCTCTTAGAAGGATGGACAGTGAAACTCTGTTCAGTGAGTTCCTTTTTTGTAGCCACCACCACAACCATGGCATCTACTGGCACCCCCTTGCTTCAATATTCCTGGCCTACTGGTAGAGCCAGAATCCTGTGTGGTCTGTTAGGGATTGGCTCAGTCATATCAGGTTCCTTCCATGCTACTTGAAGATTAAATCAATGACTTCATTGGCTGGTGGAGTAACCCAGAATGTAGACAGGCTAGTACCAATTGCTTCCAGAAATACTGATTCCTCAGGAGAAGGGCCTTGGGAAGACCAATCACCCTTTTGCTTTAGGATCTCAAGACTGTCTCCAAATGAGACATAATCGGGTGGTGATTTTGGGGGCCCCTTCTCTTCATTGACATCAATATCCTCAGTGACTGATTCCTGAGGATACTCCAAGTGCCTCCTTTTGGACTTTCTCTTCCTAGGGACTTCCTCTGTGGGGCGGTCCGGAGAAGTATCAGAAGAGATCAAAATACCCTACTGGGTAGACTGGAAGTTTAAGACAAAAAACGAAGATAAAATATTAAAGAAATAGTTGTTTGTAGAAGTTTTTAGAAAGATGTTTGTAGAAGTTTTATAGAAAAAAAGTATGAAAAAATAACATCACTCACTGAAAACTTGAGAGCTGAAAGTGACCACATCTAAATGCTGAAGTGACAAATGAGATCTGAGGGATGTTAGGGGTGATGTATTATGGGTAGGGAAGGAGCTTGAGAGTTTGTTGGTGGCCAAGAGCTAGTAAACAGCTGAATCAGATCTGAGTATTCGCTCCAATTCCATTAGTTGAGGAATAAATTAAAATTGACATCAGATTACAATTTTTCTGTTCTTCCCTAACAGGGAATTTCTTACATTTCAAAGAAAGTATTTCTAAACAGGGAAGGAATGAGGTTTAAAAGAAGGCAGGATTTGAATGAGCTATGTATTGTCTGACTGACAATGATTGGGTAGATTATAAGTGATGTATGATGTTTGCAACTACAATTTTGTCAATATGGTTTGTGATTTATAATGCTTGAAACTAAGATTATGTCATTATGGTTTGTTTTCATTTATATAAATGTATGGTTGCTTATGTTATAAGTGATAATTTAATAAAGACGTTTCTTGTTTAAAAAAAAGTGTTTCTAAATCTTTAAGTAAAAGAACAATGCATTAAATGAGAATAAAACAGCGCTAATGCATAAACTAAAGCATCCTTCAAAATATGATTCCTAATGTAGTCTGTAGCAGTATGAAAAAAGTCTTGTCATTAAAATTGGTACCATTTTATTTATTTCATTTTTCTTTTGTTACCGGGTAAGTAAACTGATCCTTTTCAGCCATGACTTGAGCCACAGAGGCAAGTACAGCATTCACTGATAATTAGTATTACAGGCAGTAATAAGTGGCCTTACAGCATTATTATAGTCTCCATTGACAGAAAACATAGTCATTGATTACATTAACAGTAGACTTACTCAAAGGGATAAGTTCACAGTCATAAAGGTAAATGCACAATCATTGACAATTTCAGCAACAACAGTAGACAGTTATCAGCATTCAGCATTATTTTAATTAATGGAACTCATAAAATAGTAATAGCAATTATTACAAATTTTGCTCAATATTTGCAGTTATCATAAAATGTCAGCTCCTGGAACATTGTGTTCTAGTATGATAATAACATTGCTTACCACATATAAATATTTTCCAGTTCTCTAATGTTGGTCACAATGTCAACAGTTTAAAACCAGATTTTCTTAAGTCATGAGTGCTCAGGGACCATTTAGGGCTGAAGAAAGTTTTGAATATGTTTTATAATGTCCGATGCTCAACAGTTTTTTTTTTTTTGCTTTCATTTTTTTCTGCCTGTCCCTGTTGCTTCTTGGCTTTTAGAATAGCATTGTTCAAGTCACTGAGTACACTTCACACAGACCCTTTTTTGCTTAATGTGTATCCCTTTTTTGTGTTTGCTTTAAAGGAAATGCCCAACTCCAGGATGTGATGGTTCTGGACATATTACAGGGCGGTTTACAGCACACCACTGCCTTTCAGGATGCCCCTTGGCTGAAAGAAACCAGGGGAGACAGAAGGATCTTTCTGATAATGAAGGCTCAGCTAGGAGAAGGGGACTCATTGGATTTACTCGAAAGAGGAAATCTAGGCACCATGGAAGGTAAAACTCTGGTTCTTCAGGTATTTGATTTTTTTTTTTCCTGACAGATTTGTGTTTTCTTAGACACATTGAGTGATGTCATGAAATAATACATACAGTGTATATGAGATAGTATGTTAATTTGTAGTTTTTCATTATCATTGTGTCAGAGGTGCTATCACATTTACCCATTGACTAGATTGTTCTGAGTTCTACCAGTAGGGTAAAATTGAAGATCTGATTTTCATTCAGCCTCAACAAATGGGTCTTGGAGCTGATGTCAGATCCAACTCGGCCGTTACTCCGGCTCATGGAAACCTTCTGGCTCTCAAGCTCTCCCCTGCCCACAATGCATTGCTGACCTGTCACCCCAGATCTTGTTTGCCTTTTTCTCATTCAAGCATGGTTACTGCAGAGCTCGAGTTTTAATTCTTTCTTCAGATAAGTGGAATTTTCTTCTTTCTTGCTCTTTATATATCACTATTTCTTCTTAGTTTTTGCTTCTACATCATGATTCTCTGTTTTTTTCCTATATATCAAAATAAATGACTAAATAAGTAAATAAATCCTAAACTTCTCTCATGTCCTTCATTCTACTGTAAAGCCCCTTTTCTTCTATCAGTGTGTGTCTTTGTCCCGTTTTCTCTCTCTCTGTCTCTCTATCTCACATTTTCTTTAGAGATAATGTCAGAGAATGGGTTTAAGAAGTGTACCAAGTGCAGGCACAAAATGGCCTCTTTGGATGGTAACCCTCTGTGCCACTATTGCTTGGGTCCTGATCATTTGAATGAAGAATGTATAATTTGTGGGCTTCTAAACCCTCATAGAAAGAAAAAAGAAGCTGATTTTGAAAGGCCTGTTACCATCTTCTTTCTCACAGGTGTTATCCAGGGATCAGTCTTCTACCTCGAAGTAAAGGAGATCATTCCAAGAGGCCCAGATTGGCCAAGGTGCTATCTTCCTCTGATCTGAAAAAGAAGGTCCCTAGATTGGATCCATCCTCTCCTGCCAACTTGAAGGTCTTGGATGCAAATAAAATTCTTATTACGGAGCCGAAGAAAAAATCTTCATCAGATTTGAAATCTTTGGATCTGATATGCCTGCCGCGGACATCCTACTCTCCATCCTTCCACCCTGCTCCATCTTGACTACCTTCCCCTTTCCTGGAGAGACATTCTAGACCTGCATCTATCATGTCTTTGCAGTCCTCCTGAAGCCTTACAGAAGTGGACTTGGTCAGGATGGTGAAAGAGCTGGTCACAGAGCCAATTCAGAAGGATGCATTCTTAGTCCCTACCCCAGATTCAGGACTTTGCCTAGTTTCCACTCATCCTCTGACTGATCCTTTGGTTTCTGAGTTATTGGATCTGAGCTTTCCAGACCCATCTTGGTCAGATCCAAGGAGGTTGGTCTCCTTAGATCTGACAATGACCTCTGACATTTTTGGATCCCGACGGCTCCCGGACCCAAAACTTCCATGTCGGATCCGGGAGGGTTGGATTGACTCCAGTGTTTTCAGAGCCTTCCCTCCCTCACTGAGCTTCAGCTGGACAGTTTGGTTCCAGTTTCCTTCTCGCGCAGCCGGCTTGTGGGAGGTGGAAAACCAGAGGACCAGATGCCCTTGTCCTCTGCTCCATTGCTTTCCTCCTCCCAGGGTGGACTGCTTTTGAGGAGGTAAAGAGGGTCTTCACTGAATCTTCAGGTCAGACTGGTCCTCCCCCCTCGGATCCACCCCTGTTCACCCAGCTGAGTCTGCCATGTGATTCTCACCACTTGACACCACACAGACAGCCAGTCTGGGGATTCCAGTCAACCCACTCGGGGCTCCCTAGCTGTTCGGATACTTCTCCGGTCCATCCCAGCAAAGAAGTTCCTTGGAAGAGACCATGTAAGAGGAAACACCTGAACTCACCTGAAGAGTGTCTTAGCACAGATACCAATTTCATTGAAGGCAAAGTGTCTCCTTTGGAGACATCCTTGAGCTCCTGAAATAAAGGGGTGGTTGGTCTGCCCACAGCCCTTATTCTGAGGAGTCGATATATCTGGAAGCCTTTGGTGCTGGCCCATCTTCCCCCTGGGTGACTCCACCTTCCAACGAATTAGTAGATTTGATTTGTCAGAAGGCATGGAAGGAGCTGGATGTGGTCGAGCCTATTCCAAAAAGATCTGTCAAAATTATGGCACTCCTGGTAGAAAGGCAGCATTGAGGCAAAGGAGTACCAGTTGATGCTGTGGTGGTGGCGGCGGTCACTAAGAAGGAACTTGCTGAGGAGAGTTCAACTGTCCATCCTCCCAAAAGAGGGTCCAGGCCAATGGACAGATTTGGGAAGCGAGTCTACACTTCAGCGACATTTGCTATCTGTTCGCTGAACTGTCTGGCCCATTTTACGAGGCTGCAAAGGGACTTACTCAAGGAACTTTCTAGCATGTTGTCAAGGATCAGTACTGAAGAGGCTCAGACTTCAGTGACCCCTCAGTTGACTACCTTACAATCTGTGGTAAATTCATCCATGTAGCTTTTATCCAATGCACCAGAGAGTGCCGCACAGGCAGCAGGTTCAGGCTTAGCCATGAGGAGACAAGCCTGGATGCACCCTTGCAACTTTGCAGAGCCTTTTAAGTCTTCATTCATCAATGCTGCATTTGATGGATTTTTGCTTTTTGGCCCAACAGTTAGAGACACTTTCCAGGTGTGAAAAGGATGGGAAGACTCTGTTTGCAGTTGGAATACATTTTTTGATCCCCAGCGCACCTTTCTGAGGAATCGGTGAGGGAGTCATAAGATGTGTTCTAGGAAATCTCATGGTCCCTTCCCTGACACATGTGATGCCGGCTCTCCCACAGGCTCAGGGGAAAACGGTAATAATAGGAGATGCCCGTGAGGCAGAGGAGGTCTGCAAAATACTGGATCCAGAGATACTTTCTTTGATAGAGCCTATCAGTGCTTCTGAAGGGAGGCCCAATTGCCATCCTCTGGAGGCAGTTGGGGGACGTTTTTATCCTACCATACAGCCTGGCTAAATTTAATGAGCGATATCTGTGTGCAGAAGATATTACCAGAGGTTATTTTATACCCTTCTGCCTTCCACCACCATCATCAGAAAAGATCCCGAATGTTCCACCCAGTCAGCAGGAGGAAGCAACTTTACAAATGCAACAATTGCTAAAAAAAGAGTCATCCAAGAAATTTCACCAGACCAAATAGGATCTGGTGCTTACTCAAGATTCTTTTTAATTCCAAAAAAAATCAAGGGACTGGAGACCGATATTGGATCTCAGCATGCTAAACACGACAATCATGCATACCAAGTTCTGGATGGTCACGGTACAGTCCATTGTGCCCTTTCCGGGCAAGGTTGATAGGATGTGTCGCGTCTGTATCACATTATCACATTGTCATAATGTCGAATGGCTACAATATCGAAAATGCAATTTAGCGAAACTGTTATTGTGGGGGGCTGTGACCACCCCCCCCCGCTAATTATATATACCAACTCCGAGATCGCACTACAGTGAGTAAAGGGCAAATCTTCTGATCCTCACTGTACTGCGATCTCACAAAAAATATTTAGCTGAACGGCATTTTCGACATTGTAGCCGTTCAATATTTTAACATTGCGTCAATGTGATATAGACCCGATGTGTTGATGGACCTCCAGGACATGTATGATCCCATAAAGATGAACAGATGATCCAGGAGGTACCTTTGCTTCCAAGTGGGAGCCAGTCACTTCCAGTTCAGAGCACTGCCCTTTGGTCTCACCACAGACCCCACGGTGTGTACCAAATGCATGACAGTGGTGGCAGCTCACCTGAGACTGCAAGGAATCCTGGTGTTCCCTTATCTGGATGACTGGCTCATCACTGCCCCAACCAAGCATCAACTGGTATAAACAATACATCAAGTGTAATAGACTTGTTCGACCCTGGGAATCACTATAAATCATGAAATGTCAAAACTACAACCTACCCAAAGGCTAGAATTCATTGGGCAGTCTTCGACAAGTCATCCATGATTGCATCCATTCCCTTACCTCGACTTCACAACATCAGAAACCAAACCAAAAAGATCATTTGCAATTCAAAGATATCTGTCAAAAAAGTGCTACAAGCTCTGGGTTCAAAGGTGGTGGCTGTTACTCTAGTACTTCTTGAGAAGTATGATGTGGGAGCTCTGCAGTAGATGTTGTTAACCCAATGGTCCTACCTTACTCATGCAGGATCCGATGTCTTCAAGGATAAGGATAACACAAACTTGCAAGGACTATCTTGCATGGTGGATTCAATCAGATCTCCCTCAGCAAGGCCGCCCATTCTCTCCGCTCCAACCCAAGGTCGTAGTGACCATGGATGCTTCCCAGATAGGATAGGGGGCATTATGTGGGAAAGACAGTTCAAGGCACTTGGTCCCCCGAGGAGGCCAACTTGCACATAAATGTTCTAGAGATGAAAACAGTGCTATTAGCATTGCAAGCATCTCAAGGCTTCTTTCCTCTAGGAACGACTGCAGTTCAAATGGACAACATGTCAGTAGTTTGGTATATCAACAAAGAAGGAGGAACCAAGTCTTATTCCCTATGTCGAGAAGCCCTCAGACTATGGCAGTGGGTGATAGCCTCCATTTGTTTTCTGTTAGCAATGCACATTCCTGGGAAGTCCAACATGATAGAAGACAAAGTCAGCAGGTCCGTTCTGTTACCTCATGAGTGGTCCCTCAGCCACTGAGTGGCAGAGATGATCTTTCGTTGGTGGGGTCAGCCCTGCTGTGACCTATTTGCATCCCCTTGAACAATAAATGCAGCAGCTTCTTTGCCGTAATTTTCCCGGCAGGGGAGTCACTGATGGATTCTTTTCTCCACGATTGGCAACCCGGTCTATTATACGCCTATTCCCAAGTTTTTAATTTAAGGGTCCAGATTGAAGACCAGAGGATTCCTCATTGCACCCTTACTGGCCTCAACAAGTTTGGTTCCCTTTCCTTTGGCCTCACCTCATATCACCCCAATGGATTCTGGGTCCAACTCCAGAACTTCTGTCTCATCCAATAGGGTTGACCCATCTAGATTTGATAAGTCTCAAACTAACCGCATGGTTTCTCCAATTCCAGTCATAGCCAGGCAATCTACACTATCCTCCCCAGTCCATTCCATTCTCATATCATCTCATAAACCATCTACCAGGAAGTTGTAAAAAAGTAAGTAGAAGAGGTTTGTTATTTGGGCTGAGCAAAATGATATAGAACCCTTTACAGCCCCTACTTATGCAGTCCTGCAATTCTGAGCAGAGTGATTTAATAAAGGGGTAAGTGTATCTACCATTAAGGCACAATTGGCAGCAATTTCAGATTTCCACATAGGACTTCAGGATTCTCCCTTAGCCTCAGCAGAAATTTGTAAGTTTTTTCTAAAAGGTACACTACTACTGAGACCCCCCTTGAAAGATACAGTTTCCCCTTGGGACTTAACCTTAGTCCTCCAGGCCCTAACTCAACCCCCTTATGAACCAGCAGCCAAGTGTGACTTAAAATTCCTTTCTTGGAAGACTGCCTTTCTAGTAGCCATAACCTCAGCCGGAAGAGTTTCAGAAATTCAAGCGTTGTCCTCAAAACTCCCTTACCTTATCTTTCATAGGGACAGTTTTTTATGTACCAGTGCTTCCTTTCTACCAAAGATAGTGTCAGAATCCAATATTAATCAGGCCATCAGACTACCAGTATTATTTCCAAACTACAGTAACACAGGAGAATTCCTACTCCATTCATTGGATGTGCATAGATAATTATACTTCTATTTACATCGGACTGAAACTTTTAGAAGTCAGACTAGCTTTTTATCTCTTTTTGCACACCATAAATTGGTTCAGCCTGTCAAAAATGTAACAGTAGCCAAATGGATAACTGAGTGCATTACTTTGGCTTATTCAGAATTGAATGTTCCTCTACAAATAACAGTCAAGGCCCATTCTACTAGGTCTGTTGCGACATCCATTGTTTTCTAGTTCAGGGCTTCTATGGGCGACATCTGTGCAGCTTCTACAAGATCAAATCTGCAGATCCTGTATAAATCATTACAAACTGGATATGGTCTCAAAGAGCAGGTCAACATTTGGCTCAAGTGTTCTCCGGCATATCCTTCCTTAGGGTCCACCCAGGCTTCAGGCAGCTGGGGACTCTCTTCCATTCATTGGGGATGAATGAAAATTGACAATATCAGATAAAGAAGTTATGTACTCACCATAACGTTCCATCTGTGTTGTTTGTTTTCATTCAGCCTCAACTCCTCTCCCTCCAGCTCCCAGCCTTTGATTTCATTGATGCCCTCCTTCAACAGGGCATATGTGAGAACACACTGTATATATCTTGAAACTGAAGACTGATCTGTGTAATGCATATATTAGCTAACACCTTTTCCTATCTATTTGATAACTCAAATCTTTCTTGTGTGAATTTATATATATATATATATATATATATATATATATATATATGTGTGTGTGTGTGTGTGTGTGTGTGTGTGTGTAGACATGATAAAGAACAACCAAACTGATGAACTGATGAACAAATATGAACGGAAAGCCACCAGCCAGATGAATAAATCCAATTTAATAACAAAACGAAACTTATACAGCCAAATAACGAACTTTAAAAACACCAAAAAACACAGCCAAAAACAAATATATGTAAGCGCTTTCGTTTAAAAGTTTTAAACTTCCTCAGACCTGATATATTTGTTTTTGGCGGTGTTTTTTGGTGTTTTTAAAGTTCGTTATTTGGCTGTATAAGTTTTGTTTTGTTATTAAATTGGATTTATTCATCTGGCTGGTGGCTTTTCGTTTATATATATATATATATATATATATATATGTGTGTGTGTGTGTGTGTGTGTGTGTACAGAGAAAGAGAGACGTGTGTGTGAAATGTATCTTCTTCATAGTCTACTAGTCTCTCTAAACCTATAGATATATTGTGAAGCAACAGGTCAGCAATGCATTGAGGATAGGGGAGAGCTCAAGAGCTTGAAGGTTTCCACGAGCTGTAGTAACAGCCAACTCAGAACCGACATTGGATCCGAGACCCATTCATTGAGACTGAATGAAAATAGACAACACATATGGGATTATGGTGAGTACATAACTTCTTTTTATAGTTAAAGCACTGGCACCTGAAGAAAATACGGGGAGAACATGACACACTACTGCATAACTGCCATCTGTTTTAACCTCCCCAATTGCTTAATTTGTGGTGTCCAACAGAGCAGTTTCTTGAGTATCTCTAAACTGCCATTAGTACAGGTTGTATACAATTCCAGGCATCTGTGAGAGGCTGAAACTGTTCCTGAACTTACCCTGCATATGTTATTATGAAAGCTTGCTCAGGCTTACGATAGATGACTGAAAGGCTGCATTTGCAGGAAGACTTATGGAGAAAGTCATGAAAGGAAATGACAGGGACCTCATGGTAGATCTTCGTTGACTTAAGAATCCCTCCAAAATTTATGTTGCTGTAGTGAACTGATTCTGTCATTTCTATATTTTTGCTTTGATGTGCTGAAGCCCTATAAGTATAAGATAGCTTGAGGCTTCGCTCCCTCTGCAAAATAAAAAAAAATCACCCTTCTGTATTTTGGGCATTTTTTTCATTCTTTTGGCTTGTTGGCATTCGGGAAGCCGTTGATGTTATGTTGTCCCATCTCACCTTCTTTCTTGCTGGTTGGGTTCAGAGCTGATCCCTGGCTCCAACTCAGCCAATTTACTGAAGCTTGAGAGCTTTTACTGGCTCGAGGCTACCCCTTATCCCAACAGGCCTAGCGGAAGGTACCCAGATCTCGTTTGCCGCTTGCAGCGTCGAGATTGCTCCCTACTGGCTCAGGCTAAGTACTTTGTGTTTTATAGTTATTTGCAACTTTTTTGGCAATTGACTGGTTATATTGACTTGTTAGAGCATGTATTTTTCTTCATTATTATAACGACCCCTTTCTCTGCTCTTTATGGTATTTTTGGACGTCATTTTCTCTTTCAGGCCTGCTTTCCCCTTACAGCCCGTTTAAGTTAGAGGGTTCTTCCCTTTCTTCACCCTTACTCTGGGATTGCCATTTTAGTTAGAGGCTCTCCCATTGGAGGAGTTGCCGTTTAAGTTAGAGGCTCTCCCCCTTTCCTTCCTTCCTTCTTTCTTTAAAAAAAAAAAAAGTTGTAAATGTTTTTTCCTTTGTGGTTATCAGCCTGTTTACCTCTGCTTGTTGTAGGCTGTGAGTGATAGTTTTTTCTCTGTGGAAACCTTTTTCCCTGACTACTGCCAGTTATGTCTAAACCCTCTGGGTTTAAAAAATGCAACTCGTATTGCCAGAAAATGTCCCTTATGGACGGGCACACAAGTTGCGTTTATTGTTTAGGGGCTGTTCATCTGCAGGACTCTTGCTCCATCTGTCATACTTTCAGTTCCAGAGTCCTGCAGGAAAGAAAAAATAAGCTTATCTTATGTGGCCTCCTGAAGAACTCTCAAGATGCCTAGTCTCAGGGTCCTCAACCAGCCAAAGTGTTCGAGAAACACTCCAAGCCATCAGTTCCGAGCTCGGAACATTCAGAACTTACTAAGAAGCCTTCGGCTTTGTCAGTGCCCAGCATTGGCTCTGACAAAGCTAAGTCTCCGGTGGCTCCATCTGTGTCCTCAGAGCCGGTCCGGATCCATAGGATATCAACGTCTCCCTCTTTGGAGCTGGTACGCCCCACTTCACAATCTCCGCTACTGCAACCTAAAGCAGGCAGTCACCGGTCCTGTTAACACTCCTCTCGGTCCTCCAGATTTTCAGATCATAACATGGAGAGAGTGGTCAACAGGCTTCTCAAGTCATGGGCACTTGCTAAATTACTCTCAAATCCAGCCCATAAGGATTTAGCTCCTTTGGTCCTCACAGCTTCTCCATCAATTCCTCCTCCGATTCTCTTGAGCTCAGAGCCAGAGTGCATGGAAGTTGTGGTGGTACCGTCGGCTCCGATTTCTTCTCCCTTACTGGTTCTGACTACCGCTCCGATCTCTTCGATGTCTCAGTCCGTTGAGGGGTCTGAGCTCCGAAGCTCTGTCACCGACTCTGAGGGGGAAGTGGCATTGGACCCTTGTCCAACCCTGCTCTGCCTCTTGGAGCTTCGGCGCAGGTGAGCTCGGTTCCCACATCGGCCTCGGAGCCTTCTCTCCTGGTTTGAGGAAGATCTCCAGGCTCTTTGGAGCCGGAGGCTCCTTTGACTTAGGACCATGGCGCTTTCGAGGTGAAGAGGAGCGTGCTGTCTTCTGAGACTGTTCCACCCTTGGCTCCATTGGCTCCTTCTCCCTTGGTGCCTGTGCCAGCCTTTGTCCTCCTGCTGCCAAGATTAGGGAACCTATGCCCCAGGACTCCCCACTGGGTGACCCCACTTCTTCTGAAACCTCGCCCAAACATTCTGAGGAGGTCCCTCAGAAGAAGAAATGCAAGAGAAAGCATCTAGACTCCCGTGAGTCTATCACTTCAGATACGGACTTGGATGAGTCGGAAGGGTCCCCACGGTCCCCCTCTGAGGATGTCTCTTTTTCAGACATCTTGGCAATCCTCAGACAGAGGGGTGGCTGAAAGTCCCTAGCCCCTTCTGAGGATGAGTCCATAAACCTAGACGCATTTGGTTCCTAACCCTGCACCTCTTGGGTGTCTCCACCTTTCAACCCACTTTTTGTCAGAAGTGAGTCGAAAGGCGTGGAGTGCTCCAGAGACCATGGAACCTGTTCTGAGGAGACCTAACAAATTTATTACAGCTCCTGAAGATAAGTCTTTCCTTTCAAAGGGAGTCCATGGTGGTGGCAGCCACCAAGAAGGAACTTGCAGAAACTTCTTCATCTGTCCATCTGCCAGAGAGTCTCGTACAATGGACAGGTATGGGAAGCATGTTTTTCTTCAGCGACATTTACTCTCAGATTGCTGAATTACTTGTCACATTTCACACGACTTCAGAGGGATCTCCTGAAGGAGTTAGGAGATAGCTTGCAAGATCCTACAGCTGAGGGAGTTGCAAACAGGGCAGCTTCCCAGCTTGCGACCTTGACCTCCATGGTAAACTCCTCTATGAGGCTCATTTCTTATGCTGCAGATGGAGTGAGTGGGGCAGCAGGTACCAGAGTAGCCTTATGCAGACACTCCTGGATACACCTTTGTCAATTTGCAAAACCCTTTAAGTCTTCATTTACCAACACTCCCTTTGATGGCTCATCCTTGTTTGGGCCTCAGGTAAAAGACTCTCACCAGGTGTGAACAGGATGGCAAGACTCTCTCTGCCATAGGAGTCCGTTTTTCTACTCCATCTAGACCCTATCCCAAGGGTTAGAAGAGTGGGAAAATGTGGTTCTGAAAATCCCAGGCATCTTCGCCTGACACACATGATGATTTTTCCCCCAGGGGCAGAGGGGAAACAATAATGGAAGACACCACCCTCGCGGCAGAGGGGGTCCACAACAGCAGGGCGACAGAGATACTTTCTCTGCTAGGCCCTTCCAGCACTCCTGAAGGGAGGCCCAGCTATCCACCTCTGGAGGAAGTCTGGGGCAGACTGTCACTGTACCCAGCAGCCTGGCAATCTATCACAATGGAAACACGGGTACTGTCGATAATATCTAGGGGTTACAAAATTCCCTTTTCTGAGTCCCCCTCAAAAGACAAACATTCTATCCCAGATGTTCCACCCAGTCTTCGGGATCATGCAATCCTAGAGGTTCAAAGATTGCTAGAAAAAAGAGCCATCCAGGAAGCCCCCATAGACCAAATCAGATCCAGAACTTACTCAAGGTTCTTTTAAGTTCCAAACAAGACAGGGGACTGGAGACCAGTCTTGGATCTCAGCAAGCTAAACCAGTTGGTAAAAAAGACAAGTTCCAGATGGTGACACTGTAGTCCATTCTTCCCTTCTTGGGTTAGGACAATTGGATGTGCTCCACAGATCTCCAGGACACGTACTACCATATAAAAATGGACAGGCAATCCAGGAGAGTCCTACTCTTCTGGCTGGGAGCCAGTCATTATCAGTTCAAGGCCCTGCCCTTTGGTCTCACCACAGTCCCCAGGGTGTTCGCCAAGTGTATGGCAGTGGTCACAGCTCACCTGAGGTGTCTAGAACTCCAGGTCTTTCCATATCTAGACGACTGGCTCCTCACTGCTACCACAGAGTATCAACTAAACAAGGCAAGGGACTACACAATCCAAACATGTACCCAGTTAGGCATCACAATAAACTATGAAAAGTCTGCCTTGTCACCTTGTCAGTTTATTACCTGTATAGGGGAAGACTTATATACAAGACGCATGATAGCAAAACTGCCTCTAGACAGGGTGTCAACCATTTGTCAACAAGTTTCCTTTCTCATAAACAAGACGAGAGTTCAGGCAAGACAAGTTTTATAAGTACTGGGCTCAATGGCTGCAGCTATTATTCTAGTTCCTTTAGCATGCTTCCACATGCGGATTCTACAGTGGCTTCACTTCACTCAGTGGTTTTAAAGGAATTGCCAATGTCACATATGATCTTGATCACGGAATCTTGCAAAAAGGACCTACTATGGTGGCTGGTCTCCCCCCAGGTGACTCTAGGTAGACCCTTTCTAGATCCTCAATCGGTAGCCACAGTGACCACGGACACTTCCCTGATTGGGGGGGGGGCATTATCTGGGATGGACTGTCCAAGGGACGTGGCAATCTCACGAATACCATCTGCACATCAATGTTCTAGAGATGAGAGCGGTGCTTCAGGCATTGCAAGCACTTCAGGACTCTCTACCTACAGGGACTATTGCAATCCACACAGACAGTCTGTCAGTGGTATGGTACATCAACAAGCAGGGCGGAATCAGATCTTACCCCTTGTATTGGGAGGCTCTTCGAGTATGGCAATGGGCAATGTCTTCCCAACGTTTTCTGATTGCAACGCACATTCCTGGAAAATCCAACGTGATAGTGGACAGGCTCAGCAGGGCTATCCTCATGCCTCACGAGTGGTCCCTGAAGAACGAAGTTGCGGACTTGATTTCCGCAAATGGGGTCAGCCATGCTGTGATCTTATTGCCACTCCCCTAAACAACAAATGCAGCAGCTACTTCGCTCTAGTTCCCCCTCCAGGACAGATGTGGCCTCCCGCAACAGGGCATCCTTTGGTTCAACCGTCCTGAAGAGTTTGTTCCAGTGAGCCACCCAAGAACCAGGTACTGGGGATGCAGTCCCAACCAGCAAGAATGAAGGTGAGTTGGGACAACATAACATAAAGAAGTAATGTACCTACCATGACATTCCATGTTTGTTGTCCTTCATCTCACCTTCCTTCTTGTGTCCCCCCACTCCTTCCCCCTTCATGGAAGTTCGAGAGGAGTTCTTTATTGGTTACACTGGCTGAGTTTTCTGCTGACATACCAGGTTAGGTAACCATACATTGTCCTTTCCTCTATCCTTCCTATCTTGGTGTATAAGAGCTTTTTACTGTATATGTCTAGTGTGGGCTATTACAAACGAGATCTGGATAGCTGCCGC
Source organism: Protopterus annectens (assembly GCF_019279795.1). Lineage (NCBI taxonomy): Eukaryota > Metazoa > Chordata > Ceratodontiformes > Protopteridae > Protopterus > Protopterus annectens. The sequence continues at coordinate 1,092,111,609 of NC_056746.1, read as the reverse complement.
TAGGCATGTTGGGATAAGGGGTAGCCTCGAGCCAGTAAAAGCTGTCAAGCTTTAGTAAATCGGCCGAGTCGGAGCCGAGGATTGGCACCAAACCCAACCAACAAGAAGGAAGGCGAGATGATGGACAACAGACATGGAACGTTATGGTAGGTACAAAACTTCTTTTTTCATTGCAAAACTCTCAAATTTATGTCTTTATTCCATGTTAGCGGTTAATGCAAAAACAAGATTGCATAGAATTTCAACATTTCCAAAGCTACATATTTTGTTGTCCTAACACTTTGGATTTCTGTAACCAAACTGTACAAGCTACAGGAAATTCCAGTGTTTTTATCCAGTATTAAAGAAAAACCAGGAAACTGGAACTACTGCTTTTGCAATGCTAGGAAAGCTCATACAAAACATTTCAGTTCTTATGCAGCATTTTACATAGATTGCCATCTATTGAATTGTATCATTCACACAAGTCATCGGATTATCACTTTGCAAAACAGTACCTATTTTACTTCTCTTATCCTAACAAAACATCTCTTTTTATATCTGCTGTTTTCTCATTGGTTTTCACATAGGGTAGTCTCAATTAAGCAGATTTTAAACCGCTTAAACACAATAATCTTCTAAAGAAAGATGATTCCTTTTTAAATTTAATTAACTGTGAATTTGGAGTGAAAGAAGATTCTTGTGGATGGGTACTCTAATCAAGAACATTTTATGGAAGTGTAGTTTTTAATCCAAAAATAGAAACATTTTATTGTAACTATAACATCAGATCTCAAAAATATCAACTATATTTAAAATTATAACTCCTTGTTATTCAACAATTTAACAAAATTATTAATGTCTTCCTTAGTTTCTCACCAGACATGATAACCTCGTTATGTCTAAACCAAGTGCATCCATGCAAAACAAATGCATTGACACTGTTTTCCAAAAATAAACAATTCTTTGTAACTAGCAACACAAAATATTTGCCTAACTGGGTGCCATTGAAACATCAATTAAATTACCAATTAAATAAAAAATAATCCAATTCAGACTCAAAATTATCCCTGGTAATGCTAAAGTTCACACCTTCTAACAAAAAAATATGCACCAACAGTAGAACTTCCTACTAAACAATACGTACATTAATTTAATCTATACTTGTATGTACCACAGGAGTAAAGTGACTCAGTGTAAGAAGCTCAGAGGAAGGCTGAACATGTTTTATTTCACTCAGAAAATCAGCAGTTTCTTTGCCATAGCTATACCTAGTCTGGACAAATGGCTATAAGAAAAAAATATGCAATTTCTAGATAACAGTCATTTGGCCATGGTGGTGCAGTGGTTAGCGTTGTCGCCTCACACCAAGAGGTTCTCCAGTTCGATTCTCGGCTGGAGTGCCTTCTGTGTGGAGTCTTCATGTCCTCCCTGCGGTCAAGTGATATTTAAAAGACATGCAGGTAGGTGCGTGCGTGAATGGGCATGCCTTCTTTGAAGGTTGGGCGTAGGGCTGGCACCTCGGCACCGTAAAAATCCACTAGCAATCATTAGCAGACCGGAGTTCCACTGTGGCGACCCCTAACCAGGAAAAGCCAAAAGACATTAGTTTTAGATAACAGTCATTTGTCTGCTGTGAGATTTTTATATCACATCTTTGCAGCATAATTGTTAAACGTGGCAGTTGCTGATGAACTGCTGTTTTCTCCATATAGGAGCAGTTATTGACAGGTCAAATTGCACTGATTTATACTTCATCAGTTTCAGTGTTATAAAGGAAGAATGAGACAGGTTTTGTATTATACTAGTAATTAAACTTTCTCCAAGGTGCAACAATATTGGATTTTTTTTTCTTTGTTTTGGTGCATATGCTAAAGACCTGCACTGCCAATAATACATTTATTTTCTTTAAGGAAATTAAGCATATCAAGTAGCAGAAATAGTATTTTTTGCAACAGTTGATATTAGTAGTCTGTATACTGCTGTTGAATATAGATATGGACTAGAGGCCAATGAACATTATTTAGTGAATGTTACTGGATTGCAGAGCATTTTAAATATACCTAGATTTATTCTGAATGATAGTTTTTCTTTTAATGAGTCTTTTTATAGACAGCTTAAAGGTATGGCTATAGGGGCTAAGTTTGCTCCCAACTATGCTAATTTGTTTATGGGATGATTTGAGGAATTATTTTGTATGCTGATTCCTACTTTGTCAGTAGTGTAATGTTTTATAAAAGCTACATTAATGATTTATTTTTTTATACCTCAGGGCTCACAGGAACAGTTTGTTGGATTTATGCAGGCTATACAGAAGAATACCTTTAGTTTATCTTTTAGTTATTACATGCATGATAATACCATTCATTATTTGGATGTTGAGTTGTATATTGTTAATGATACGGTGCATTTGATGTTTTATAGCAAATAAACTTCTGTGAATTATTTTTTGTATGCATCCAGTGCACATCCTGGCTACTTGATAATCTCTCTCCCCTATGGTGTATTCTATAAGGCTAGAACTTTATGTTCGGATGAAATTAATTTCCAGACTGTGGATATATTATGATATATATATTATTGTCTAGGGGTTATAATTACAATCTTCTCATTACCACATGGCAGAAAGTTGTAGATGGAGATAACCAATTTAATCGGAAATATAAAATTGGTGAAAAGGTGTTGGGAATTATAAAGAGGAACGGGAGGAGATTTAGTTTGTGACTTCTTATGTTCCATTTGTTGAAGGTGTATCATGTATCTTTAGGAAACATCAGTATATTATTGCATCGGATGTGATATATAAGAATTTGAAATTGAGTATTTCATATAGAAATGCACCTAGCATAGCAAGTAGAGTTACACACACACATATAGGTAATGAGGTTTGGGAGTCTCAGTGTAGGGGATGCACTACTTGTAGTTACATGGATCAGGGAACTACACATGTCATTAATGGGAAGCTGTTTAAAGTTCCAGGAGTATTTAATTGTTATCAAAAAATTGTGATTTATGGGTTACTTTGCCCTGAAATAAGTTTTACATTGGTAAGACCTTATGTCAGTTTAGGATTAGGATATGTGAATACATCCGAGATGTCACAAATAATTATCCTACCATCCCTGTAGTGTCACATTTTTTCAAATATCATAGTAGTGAATCGGATTTATTGAGATTCTTTATAATGTATTTGTTGGCATGTTCTGATTTATATTTAGATCCTTCCGATATGAGGAGGCTTGGTGTATTTTCACTTATGATACTTTGCAACCAAAGGGCCTTAATAATTAATTACTTATGAAATATTTAATATAACAGCTTTGGAAGCATCTTGGAACCTCATCTCATAGAAGTTAGGATATGTGTATTTTTTGTATTCAACTGGATTATTGTTATTATTATTATTATTATTATTGTTATAGTTATTGTATGAGAATTTGTTTCAACAGAATTATTTTAGCTTTATGTTGTTATTTAAATTCTTATGCATTCTGGTACATTCTATTGTTCTATTATTAAGTAATGTTCTAATTAATGAACTGTTTAAGTGCTTTACTGTGTTTAAAACTTTTGAACCTTGAAGGCGTCTGCCAAGGTCCTAGTTCATTTTTGTTTTTTACACATTATTCCTGGTTTCTAATAAAGTTGCTTTTTTATGCCAAATGATGTTTTTCTAAATACATTTCTTTTGGGTTATCTGTTTCAAACACGCTTTGTTGGGAAATTGTGTTTAGAGGGCATACAGTCTTAAGTAATCAGAGTGGATCCAAATTTACCCCTAAAAATCAACATGTAATACAGCTGGGCATCCAGGAGAAAAAAATAAAAAAATATTGAGAATTTTTACATGTGCATAAAATTATGGAACCTTTGTGAACCCCATTTTCACAAATGCTGTCATTATTTTTTTCCCTTCATTCAAATTGGATACTTGTTTAGAATCTCCTTCAGTTTTCTTTAGATATATATATATATATTTATATATGTATATATATATATATATATATATATATATATATATATATATATATATATATATATGTATATATATCTGTGTGTGTGTGTGTGTGTGTGTATGTTCTGTGTATGGGTGTAGAGATTGAAGAAGTGAAAGAACATTCAGTGTTTTAACTCCAACCACCAAGCAGCCAGTACCCTATCGCTCAATTTGTTCCTCTCACCAGCGAGTCAGCTTCTTCATTCCTCAAACAAAAAAGAGCTCTATAGCCCATTTTTCTGCTAACTAAAGCATACCATATCAGCTCATTCATTTCCCAACATTGGCAAAAACTGACCACTGTCATTTGTGTGAGAGCTCTCCTCCCATTCTCGGCCTAACTGCTTGTCTGTGGTTCTTGGAGAACCCCATGAATGCCACTGCTCTAAAGAGCCTCCCTAAGAACGGGCCATTGCCTGCCCCAAGATCCACTCCCCAGCTTTGTGATGCAAGTCCATGATGCCTCGCATTATTTTGTCCTCATGTTCCTTCCACCACTCCTGTACAGGTCAGCAGAACAGCTATCTTTCTCCCCCCAACAGTGGGTGAGTTGAGATTGGCTGCTCACTCCCGCCTCACTGCTTGGCTGTCCCAGTGCCTGAGATGTTAATGGTGCTCAAGTCCCACTAGTTGTAGTCATGGCTTTGTCTGCCTACATCACAGGGAAAGAATTTTTCCCAGTTTGTGATTTGCTGAATCTTGCATTCATGGTACTATAGCTAGAGTAATAGTGCTTGTATGTGTATTTTGTATGTATGTTACAGAATCATTTGTAATGTTTATTTTTAAACATCTTTATTAAATTATCACTTAAGATACAAACAAACACACATTAACAGAAAAGAAAACAAATCATATTAACATTGTTTTCCATTTATATACATTATACATCACATATTTTTTTCTTTCTTTGTATCTTATCACCAGTCCAACATTACATGCATTTCTAAACTCTTGCATTTCCTTAAACCTCACTCCTCTTGAATTTTATTCTACATGTATTATTCCCACAATGTCATTTTATTTCTATGTCATTTGCTTCCTCCCTTTTCTAAAGATCCCTCTTTCAGCTATTTTATCTCTTTTTATAATATACAGCACCTCAAATACAGTTGATTTAGACTTTGATTTCCATTTCCTACTAATTGCTTTTTTTGGCAGCCAACAGAATTAAACTTAATAAGGCCTTATGATGTCTAGGTAGTCCAGGTCCTGTGTCCCAGCTCAAAAAAATCATTTTCTTAGATACAGCCATTTGCTTATTCAGTATATCCGGCAGAGAATATTTTAAAATCTGCCAACTCATTACATTCCAAAACATATGATGTTTGTCGTATTGATCAGTGTTGCAGTAGCCTTAGCTGTGTAGGTTATATCCTGCCAAGGATATAACACCCAGACAGCTTCCAAAGCTTCAGGGCACCTTCCACATGCCTAAACTGTGAGACAGCCTGAGCGGAGCTGACTAAAAGACAAGTTTGGGTTCCAAGCCCTTCAGAGCTTTACTGCCACTCTGGAGTATGCTCCTCTGAGGCTTTTGAGTTGGCTTGTGCTGTTCCTTCGCTGGGTATGGATAAGATCCCTATGGGGGAAAAAAACTTCCATTTAGTAATTTTACTTATTATTTATTCTTTATACTCACTGCCACCACCGAGCATCATTTCTTAAGGGCCTGGAACCACACGATTCACACTTGTGCATGCCTAGGAATCACAATAAATTGCGAAAATTCTGCCTTGTTGCCCTCTCAGTGTATTACTTTCATAGGTGATCAGCTAAATACGAGAGACATGATAGCCAAGCTCCCACAAGAAAGGGTGCTTGCCATTCGAGGTCAGGTCTGTCTCCTTTTGTCAAAGTTAAAGGTTCAGGCTCGATTTGTCCTAAAGGTATTGGGTTTGATGGCAGCTGCCATTACTCTAGTTCTGTTAGCCCATTACCATATGAGGATTCTGCAGTGGCTCCTCTTCACTCAGTGGTCGTATCTGGACTTACCAATGTTACACATGATCTTAATCACGGATGCTTGCAAGAAAGATCTACAGTGGTGGCTCCACTCTCCCCAAGTCACTCTAGGCAGAACTTTTGTAACCCCATCATCTGGTAGCCACAGTTACCACAGATGCTTCCTAGATAGGGTTGGGGGGTTTTATCTGAGAAGGACAGTCGAAGGAACTTGGCAACCTGACAAATACCATTTGCAAATCAATGTCCTGGAAATGAGAGCGGTGGTGTTAGAGTTGCAAGCACTTCACGACTCTCTCCCTTTGGGCTATATAGCAGTTCAGACAGAAAACATGTCAGTAGTGTAGTACATCAACAAACAGGGTGGAACCAAATCTTACCCTTATGTCGGGAGGCCCTTTGAGTATGGCAATGGGCGATCTCCTCTCAGTGTTTTCTTGTTGCAATGCACTTCCGGAAGTCCAACGTGATAGCAGACAAGCTCAGCAGGGCAATTCTTATGCCCCACGTGTGGTCTCTAAAACAAGATGTGGCAGATATGATCTTCCGCAGATGGGGCCAGCCATGCTGAAATCTTTTTGCCTCTCACCTAAACAACAAATGCAGCAGCTACTTTGCCCTAGTTCCCCCACCGGGACAGTCACCCAGAGATGCACTGGTCCACAACTGGCCCCCCAGGGTTCTTTATGCTTTTCCCCCTTTTCCTTTAATTCTAAAAGTTCTTCAGAAAGCAAAGTTGCTGAGTCGCAAGCTGATCCTCATTGCCCCGTACTGGCCTTGTCAGATATGGTTCCCATTCCTTTGGCATTACCTGAGAGAGGAGCCTTGGATTCTGGACCCTGCTCCGGACCTCCTGACACATCAGTTGGGCACTCTTCATCCTTCCATTCAAACTCTCAAGCTGACTGCTTGGTTTCTCCACTTTGATCCTAGCCAGGCTGCCTGATATCTCACCTATGGTTCAACATATTTTAGTCTCTTCCCATAAACCAACTACTAGGAAACTTTACGCTAGTAAATGGAAGAGGTTCTCCTTCTGGGACAAGCAAAAAAACATTGATCCCTTTACAGCTCCAATTACATAAATCTTGGACTTCCTGGCAGAGACTTTTGAGAAAGGAGCAGCGGCTGCTACGATTCGTGTTCAACTGGCTGCTATTTCTAATTTTCATGTGGGTCTTCTAGGTTCTAACATCATGTCCCATAAGTTATGTAAGGCTTTTTTGAAAGTTGCTACACTGTTAAGGCCTCTTTTCCGACAACCTCTCCATCCTTGGAATTTAAACTTAGTACTAGTTGCTCTGATCCTTCCTCCCTTTGAACCAGCCGCTTCTTGTCCTCTAAAGTTCTTATCATGGAAGACCCTTTTCCTGGTTGCTGTTACATCAGCTAGGCGAGTTTCCGAGTTACAGGCATTTTCTATCCGCCCACCTTATATGATCTTTCACAAGGATAGAGTATCTCTTAGAACTAATCCTTCCTTTTTACCAAAAGTCTGCTTAGAGTATAATTTCAACCAATCAGTTGAACTTCCTGTTTTCTTTCCAAATTATGGCAATAAGGCGGAGTACAAATTACATCAATTGGATGTCCACAGGCAGTTACATTTTTATCTTTAAAGGACGAGGGACATCAGGAAATCAGATCAGCTGTTTGTATCCTTCTCTTAGAGCAAGCAAGGCTCGCCAGTTTCCAACGTGACTCTTTCAAAATGGCTGTCCAATACTATTACTTATGCTTATGAGTTTCAGAATGTGCCAGTCCCGGGAAAAGTGAGGGGACATTCCACTAGGTCCTTGGCTACTTCCATAGCCTTTCAGGCTAAGCTTCCTTTAGATACTATTTGTGCGGCAGCAACATGGGCTACTCCGCATACCTTCATTACTCATTACAAAGTGGACATGGCCTCTCAGAACAGGGCATCCTTTGGTTCCATGGTTCTGAAGTCTCTTTTCCAGTGAGCCAGCCAGGATTTAGGAGCTGGGGAAGCTGTCCCAATCAGAAAGATGGAAGGCAAGATGGACAACATAACATAAAGAAGTTATGTTCGTACCATAATGTTCCATGTTTGTTGTCCTTTATCTCGCCTTCCTTCTTGCATCCCTCCCTCCTTCCCCCATCCTGGATGAGTGAGAAGAATCTTCCCTTTTTTTTGGCTGATCTGGCTGAGTTTCCTTTGCTTTTCAGCCTTTGGTATACTCCTTGTCACCATGGTTGTTCTGTTGTTGTCAGTACAAGGAGGCTTGATTGTTTAGTTACCTCTTTTATTGGGTAATTCATATATTTCCTATCTAGTGGTTAGTTCTCACAAATGAGATCTGGGTGGCTGCTGCTATTCATGCTGGGGTGGGGGTGGGGGTTGGCCTCGGGCCGGTGGCAGCTCTTCGGGCTTTGGAAGTGGCCGGGTCGGAGCCGGGGTGGGCTCTGAGCCCGGCCGGAGGGAAGGAGGGTGAGATGAAGGACAACAAACATGGAACGTTATGGTAAGAACATAACTTTGTTTTTTTTGGTCAGGTTTAATTTAGTATTTGTGAGGTTTCTGTTATGTTGGAATTTTTATAAGGAAGCTTGAGTTTTGTTTCGACCAGTTTTTCAGGCTTTCTCTCTCTCTGTACCATGAGTTGGTTTGTTTTGTTTGTTAGCTATGGTGCAGGGTTTGACTTAACTCCTTTTATTCTTTGTTGGGGCATGGTCATTTAGGATATATTAAAATGTCTTATTAAATGTGATACTGTTTTGTTACGAGGTATATTTTTTGTCTATACTTTTGTAATGATTCAGAGTGAATGTTGAAAGGTGATCAAAAATACTGTCTGGTAAGCATCCCATGCTGCTTATTCTGTCTGGCCTGCTGGTAAAACTTCAATCTAAAATAAATTGTTTGCTACTGCTTTTTTTTTTAACTTGTAAGGGCATTGATATTCTGAGTGAAACCATATAGGTTTATTGAGTTTATTTGGTATGTCTGAGTTTCTAAGTAGCCAGTCAGTGTTAAGGTTCCCTAGTTTTGGGATGTAGTTGTGTGATATCAAGTAGAGAATATCTTCAGCTATAGTAATATTATCACCTAGTGGTTTGTATAGAGCTGTAATACACATTTTTTGGATTATTTATTTTGAGAAGTGAAATGAACAGATCTGTTGAATTTGGTGATCTTGTAGGAGTAAAGTGTCAGATCTAATAAGTTTTTGTAATTGATTGCTAATCCATCTACCTTCTTATTCTTCCTTTCCAGTCTGAGGGTATTGTAGCCTGGGGGTAGGACTTCTTCTCTTATTTCCAGATACAGGGATTTTTGCTTTTTTATTCTGGGAAGAATACTGGTAAATCCTGAATTTGGACTAAGAATGGGGGGGGGTCCAAGGAATTTGGCATTTTAGGCCGAAGAATTAATTCACCACAATCTGTACTTCTGCTCATATTCATTTATAATACTGTATGCTTGCATTATTAAGTGTTCTGTGCCTAGAATCTGCTTTTAATGTTCAATATATATTGAAGAAAAACAAAAATTACAAAGAAATCACAGTAATGACTGGAAATTACTTTTATAAATCAGGAAGTGTAATTCCCAAATTTCTTATCATAAAAACGGAATTTAATTTTTTTGAAAACCAAAAGTCACTTTCCCTGAATTGTTTTTGTTTTGGCCAGGTTTCTGTTGCTATATATATATATATGTCAGGGGAGTAGAAAGCAAGCCATGCACGGATCTCTCTTAATTCATTACAGATGCTTCTAAGGTTTATATTGAGGAAGAGTAAGCTTGTATGTCTATTTGAGAAAGGAAGCAGAATAGTGCAATGTGTCTTTGAGAAGACAGGAATAGTCTGTGGTAGGTGTGTTGGGCCAGAGTTAGGATGGATATCTCTACTAAGTGTCAAAGGAAAAGTGATATGATGATAGGGAGAGTGCCATTTACACTTAGATTTTAGCAGCAGGATTTAAGTAGTGGGTCTTTGAGTTATCTATAGGAGAACATTTCAGAAAACGTATTGTGGTATTATAACTGTGATATGATGTGATTTGTGAGAGTAATTAATTATGCTTGCTGATTAGAGTGGGACAATATATAAGTAGAGTCAGTACTAGGAAAGTTGAGTATCTGGATGATAAGCATTATACAGTGGGGATTCAAATGTGAAGTTAGAATAGAGATAGACTTTTGTTTCATTGGGTCTGGTAGTACTATGGCTGAGTGATCTACTAATGTAGAATGTTAGGGTGTTATTAATCAGCTTAATGATTTGGCTGTTATTAATCAGCTTAATGATTTGGCTGCTGATAGAGTTTCTATAGGCAGAGTTATATGATCAGAATAATGTGGCATAGTGGTAGGTTATGATATATTTATGATTTTAGTGATTTGCTTGGTTGATGGATAGAGTAGAGTAATAAAGTTATAATTAAATTTAGTGTGAGGGGTATTTGGGAATTGGGGATAGGGTAGTGGAGTAAAGTGAGCCTCATCAAAGCAAGAGTGAACAGTGTGGGGCTAATCTCTGCAGGTCAGCATACTACTCAAGACTTTAATAATTAACTAACAACTACTCATCACATTTCTTTTTTCTGTTAAAAAGCTTTGTTTTATAAGAGACACCATTGTAAATAGTTATTTATTATTGTTCTTTTAGCTATGTGCATTTGCTTTACACTATTTCTTTTACCAAATATTAATGTTTTGTTAAAAAAATTTCAATAAGAACAATTGAGAAAAAAAAAGAAAAAGAGACAATTTGTTGGCATCAGAAATCCTTTGAAGTGGTTTGTATAGTACAGGAGCAGAATAAGACAATGAGGGAAACGTAGGAAAATCAGCAATAAAAGGTGTTGCACGTACTTAGATGGGATACATTGGTTATTCTCCCTCCATCCGTTATTAACTCCACATAGGTTGTTTTTAAGGTGCAGTACTGTTGTAATTATTGCTATAACCTACAAACTGGAAAGACTTGGTGAACATAGTTGGTGTTAGGTTATGCTTTATAAAATGCCTGCCTTCTTTAAGGAGTCATTTTGTGAGGCAGATCAGACAGCTTGCTTGTTAAGCAGCTGTAGTACAGTTGCTGAGAGAAGAAAATGAAAAGAGACAAGATTGCAAAATGTATGGTAACGTAATGGAGTAGGGAAGAATGCTACACTTGTCACTAACCTTTAACTTTCATTTAAAATACAAATTGAGTGCTTCTGAAGTTGCAAAGTTAGTACAGGTTTAAAAAGGCTTAGAGGAAGTAGGTTTACCTATAGTGTTTCTGTTTGCAATAGGCAACACATTTTTATCAAACAACACTAGTATACCACTATACAATTAAGTTGTATATGATGAAGTACTACAAGCGATGGAAAATACAGCAGTTCTAGAGATTGTAGTATCTTTATATACAATTCCATCAAGTATCATCAGATAGCACCAATCAAAAGAAACACCATATATAAAAATGTCCAAACTTTTGAGTTGCATCATCGTGAACAGTAATGTGGCCAAGTATTTAAATAAACAGCAGGTTGATTTACTTAGCTTTCTAGGGTTGTCACAATGTTCAGGTACAGTGCATGCCACCAGTATTCACTTTATATTATTTTAGCAGTATAATTTTCATGATATATACATACATACATACATGGATTCACTTTATGGTCTTGAGATGCTGAAGCTTCGAATTTCAGTGTGTTGAGACTGTGAAGTCGAATCTTCAAAATACCTAAACCCCAAAACTGCAAAAGTAAAAATCGCGAAGCTAACACACCATACACCACACTACACATACCCAAAACTACCCACACTACAAAAAAAAAAAACACACCCAAACATAACACAAATTAACAAACCTATGCTAGGAAATAAGCAGGGGGGCAAGCCTTCCTACACCCCCCATGTGGGGTGCTGCACCCCCCCACACCCCCGCTACTTATATATACCAACTCCGAGATCGAACCAAACAGAAAAAGAGTGTAAACTCACAACCATTCTACAGTCCCTCACACACACACATCACATATATACAAACACCGCCACTTTCAACACTTAAACACTCATACTTTTACCTGCCTACCCTAACATACACGTACGACTTACAAACACACTCACATACACTCAGCCATCTACCCAAAACCCTTACAAAATACTCACTTACCTTAAATTCCACCTAAATTCTCACACTAAACCAGACACCATCCACACAATACATTCCACGTAACGTACCGTAAAACCATAACTGCGAATTTGACATATCCGGATTTGCAGTTATGTACTTAGGCTATTTTGAACATTTGACTTTGTAGTCTCGAAGTGCTGAAATTCGATGTTTCAGTGTTGTGAGATTATAAAATGAATATATATCCATGCTTTCCCTTATTTCTGTCAGACATCTTTTGATCAAATTATGAAATAGCTGACTGAGTTGGCTGATTCACAGTTTGCTAAAGAACCTACACTCTGGAGTCACTTGTTGAAAGATTGGTACACAGTGGGGTTTAGTAAGTTTTACCTTTGACCATTGTTGTGTGATATTGGAGATAGTATATATAAGTAGCAGGGGATATGGGAGTGTAGTGAGGCTTACCCCCTGGGGGGAGAAAAATAGCTTTTTTGTGTTTCTTTTTCCATTGAACATTTTGTGTAGTTGACCATGGTTAGCTTATATTTGATGTCAGCTGATTTTGTGTCAGCCTGTGTAAGTAGCAGCAGAAATTTTTACTGATGTTTAAGAACACATTCATATGTATGGGTGTGTGTCATGTATGTATGTATATATGTACGTATTTCAACAGTCGTGTCTAAAAGCCTTCCAGAAATAATAAGAAAACACGGGCAAATGTGTGCGCAACTTGTATTTAAAACATGAGACGGAGGCAGCACAGTGAGCACTATGCAAGTAGATGTTTACCCCAAAAACAAATTATTATTTTTGGATTTTGGATTTAGAGGACTATCCACTTTTTCAAGAGGAAAAATACTGGACGAGGCTAGTCTTGCTTTTTTGTGCCAGTCCTATGTAAGTGATATGTTGACAAACACACATTATAGAACTCTTTTAAAAACTCTAAACAGGCCTTAGTATTAAGGAAAATTTGGAATATTTTTCTGTATTTGTTTTATTCAAAACTTATGATAGTGTTTGTAGGAGTGTTGTGCTTTGCTATCTTATAAATATATGTGATGTTTAAGAATATCTTCTGCATTAGTATGCCCAGTGTTGTAATGTAAATAGTTAACTTAATCTAGGTAGCAATTTTGGGTGGCCGCGGTGGTGCAGCGGTTAGCGTTGCCACCTCACAACAAGAGGTTCTCCGGTTCGATCCTCGGCTGGGGTGCCTTCTGTTCGGAGTCTGCATGTTCTCCCTGTGGTCCCCTGGATTTCCTCCCACATCCCAAAGACATGCTGTAGGTGGATTGGACACTCTAAATTGTTCCTATGTGTGAGTGCGTGTGTGTGCCTTCTGTGGAAGGTTGGGCACCGGGCTGGCAACTCGAGACCGTAAAAATTCCACTGCCAATCATGAGTGGATAGGTGATCCGTTGTGGTGAACCCTAACTGGGAAAAGCCGAAAGAAGAAGAAGACTTATTATTTATACTTTTCTCTTCAGGAAAATTATTTTAAAGCTAGGAGTTTGTGTTTTAATGGACTGTCACATGACTGTAATTTACTGTACTTTTAAACAAACCAGTTTAAAAGTTGTTTAAAGTAACTAGAAACTATTTTTGTCTGGGGGAAAAGTGACTTTTTAAAGACTCTTTATTTTATTGGCATTCACTGCTTGTTTTTCCTGGGAAAAAGGCACTATTTTCAGCTTGACCATGGAACAACCTGTTAAACCCATGGTCAATCCTTCTTCCAGCCACAAAATGAAAAATTAAGCAAACAGCCTGTGCCACTACAGCAGTCTAGCAATTTCCCTAAGCTGCAGATGGGTGACTCTGCTGGGGCCATTTGTTGTACCTCAGACCACTCATATTTACCACAAATCCCTGTGGTGTAGCACCTACAGCCACAATGGACAGTGGGTTAGCTACGTCAGCTGCAGTTGTTGGGGTCCCCTCAATGGGCAGTGGAGAGCTACTGTTGTTGGTCCTGAGAGATAGAGAACAGAGACAGCATCCCTGTTTTGTCAGAATGTTGTATCCATCCCTAGGAAAGCTGCTTCTGACACTAATAACATTATTTGCTGCATTTTTTTCCTTTCAAAAATAAGCAGAAAACTAAGCATGTATCTACTCCTTTTCAAATTTCCTTAGAAAGGAGTAGTTTACTGGTTCTGGATAAGGGTTTAATTCAGGCTGTTGATCCTCCTTGTAAGGTAGTTTCTGGTAAAAGAAAGGAATACTTCCTCTTCTGAAGAGATTCAAGATTCTGAATGAAGATAGGAAGGTGAAAGAACATATAGAGTTATCTCCTCAGATTTCTGATTCAGAATCAGAGGTGAGCCCAGTTTCTGATTCTCCCTGTGGAAGTTTGTCTTTCTCTGAGACTATTTTTCGAATGTGCCTGTGTTTTCAGTGGAAGAACACTGAGGTTTCTCAGTCCCTCAGAAACTACTATGAGCTGTTGCAGAAGGAATTTCCAGAACCTGCACCCATTCTCCAGTTTAGTGTGCCTTGGAGGATGTGTGTTTTACTGCCTGTGGTCTTCCTGACAGTTAGCCAGCTGCTCATAAAAAGGGAGATAGAATGTACAAAGTTTCACGGTCTTTTAAGTTTTTTTACAGCTCTTCCCAAACCCAATTCAGCAGTTGTAGCTTTAGTTAATCCTTCTTCTGCTAAACACTTATGTAATTCTTATCCTACTGATATGAATGAGAAGATTATTGATACGTATAGGAACAAGTGTATGCTTCGGCAACTTTGTCAGAATTTTGAATCGTCAGTCTCATATGTTTAGGATTGCCCTGACTAATTGTGAAAGTATAAGGAATGTTTTGTCTTAAGTTTCTTCTTGTGAGTAAAAATCTGCTTTAAATATTTTTTTTCTGTTGTTCAAGTCACTACTCATTGTATACAGTAGGGGTATGACTCTTGATATTTCTTCAAGAGCTATGGCCACTGGTACTGTTTTGAGGAGGTTTGCATGGCTGAGTTTTCTGATATGAAAAATGAAATTTTAAATTCTTTGGACAGAGGTTTAGTTTTTGGCCTCTTTGCTTCAGAGATGATCAAAAAGTGTGGATGAAAGGGGTAAGCTGATACAGGAAATCCATAAGACTGTAAAGCCCTCCTTTTCCAAATTTTCAAAGGGATTCTATAACTCCTCATCCAGTTTTGGTAAGAAACAAAACAAACAGTCTTAACAAATTGCAGATAAACAGATGTTGAAGAAATGGAAAGGGGGTTCCAAGAAGAATTCTGTAAACTCCCCTAACCAAGGAAAGTCCAGTAAATCAGAATGAGTATTAAGTGACGTTGTACCCCCCATCCCACCCCCACCCTGGCACTCCCTTTTGTGTTTCAGACAGTCTGAATCTCCACATTTCTCTTTGGCAACAGATAGTTTCAAACAAATGGGTTCTGAAGATCATTCATCAGGGTTACAGATGGCAATGGGAGGAAATTCCTCCTTTCCAGTGGGTAATTCCTTATCCTACAGACCAGATTCTTTTATTTCCACCTGCCCTTCATCACATGCTGTCCCAGAAAGTGATAGACCCAGTTCTTCCTTCCCAGGTGGGAAAGGGATTTTATTCAAGGATTTTTTCATGCCAAAGAAAGAACATGCCTGGAAACCAGTTCCAGATATTCTTTTCCTAAACCTGTTTGTGGTAGTGCCCAAATTCAAAATGATGTCACTCCACAACCTGTTACCTGTTCTTCCTTATTCAAGTTTCCTAATAACACTAGATTTAAAAGATCCTTATCATCACATCCCTGTTCATCCATATTTCAGGTGTTTCTTAAGGTTTTGCATGTCTAGATCACATTATCAGTTCTGTGCTTTACCCGTTGGACTATACACTGCACCAAGAGTGTGCTCAAAGTGTCTAGCTTCAGTTATAACTCACTGCAGTCTTCAGTGTATCCACATTTTTCCATACTTAGATAACTTACTTATCTTTTTCAAAGTGTCTGGAATCTTTCTTTGGAAAGAGATCTCTTACACGAGCTGGGATTCCAAGAGAACATTTAAAAGTCTTTCTTGACTCCTTCTCACAGGATTATGTTTCTGGGATGTCAGCTGGACACAACATTGAAATTTTCTTCCACATTAAAACTAGATTTGTATTGAGTTCTATTTTTATTGGTTTCCACTCAGGATTTTGAGTCTCATGGCATATATGATTCTCATGATACTCTTGGTAAGACTGCACATGAGAACGATACAGTGTATCTGAAGTCTCTTTGGTCCCAGCACCAAAACCCTTTGTCTTTTCAAATCACAGTGCTGGGGTTTCTCAAGTGAGAAATTACTTGGTGGAGATAATGGATATCCCTAAACTCAGGTCTCCCCTTCTCCAACTATGTTCCACAGCAATCACTCACTACACACACCTCAGACTTTGCTTGGGGTGCAGTTTCAGGAGCAATAAAAGTACAAGGTGTTTGGGACACCAAGGACAGACACAAACACATAAATAAAAAAGAGACACTTGCCTTGATCCACTTAACTCTCTGAATCATCTTGGGTCCCCATGACTTCTTCACATTGTTACAGACAATACCACAGTCATGAGGTACATCAACAAGAAAAGGGGAACCAAGTCATACTCCCTTTGCAGACTACCCATGTTAACTTGGGATATAGCTTCACAGCACACTCACTCTTCAGGCATCCTACTTTCCATCAGAGCATAATTGTGTGGCAGACCCTCACAAATGGAAAGTAGATCGGGGGGGGGGTCTTACAAATTTTGATTCATTTGTGGGGAGTTCCTCAAGTAGACCTGTTTGCTTCTTCCCTGGAGTTCCTCAAGTAGACCTCTTTGCTTCTTCTCTTAATAATTAGCTGGCAAGATTCTGCTCAAGGACTCTGTGCAAGAAGGCCTGGAAAACAGATGCCTTTTCTTTTCCTTGGACATAAATGTTCTTGTATGCTTTTTCAACCTTTTCACTAATATCCAGGGTACGTCGGAAGATTCAGAAGGAATCCACCAAGATCATTCTGGCAACTCCCTTCTGGCCCAGGCAATTGAAGTTTTCCCTTCTTTTGGAATGGCCAGAGGCAATTACCACAAGATTCCTCACAGACTGGATCTACTCAAACAAGAACAAGGGTATTTGTCACACACTGACACCAGTCAACTTCAATTGCCTGCCTAGATGAAAGGGTCTTAATTCCTTTTAAACACCTCATTACAGAGGACATGCAGCAGGTACTAATTGAGGCAGGAAAACATACTACTAGAAAATCATATATCAGCAAATGGAAAGGTTTTCTAGTTGGTGCCAACAACATAACCAGCACCCATTCAGGGCTAGTTGTTGTTTGGTTTTACAGTGTTTGTGTGAGTTACTATCCTATGGCCTTTCTTAATGTTCTGTCAAGGTTCATTTGCAGACATCCCTACTGACAAATTCTCCTTTCTCCATTCTCGTGTTGGCCCATTTTTTAGAATACTTTCTGCTACTTTATGAAGATAATATTTTATATGGTTATTATTATTTTACTTAAGGATCTGCATCCAAAATTTCACTGTCTTTTTGTCTTGAATTTCCCCCTCATTTCAGCATTATCCCTTTCCAATTTCAGTTATAACATTTTGCTTGTGTTATGTGTATGACACTTAACTGCGTAGCTAGCTCTACAGTATCCCTTCAAACAGGTAATTCTAAACCACCTCTTGTCTATTGGAAGGATCAGCTTATCCCACTTAATACGTGCCCTCTTCCTTTCCCAGGAATTTAATTATTATCTACAACTTCTCCTCTGGTTGATAGAAATATGCCCGACCCATATATAAAAATCAAGAGACTAACATTTTCACTGCTTGTATCTTACTACCCATACCCATTAACAAGAGCTTCCAGTTTCTTGGTTGTTGTGTTATCTTTTGTTTAGTCTCTTCCCACATATCCTTAGCTGCCAAAATAGAAGCCTTTTTAATCCATACTTGTGTCCCCATAAATATGGGTACTTTTGCACCAATTCGAGTGTTGGTGTATAATTTATGACTATAGCCTTTGTTTTATCTTCATTAATTTTATATCCCTTAAAGACTTGAGGTGTCCTTTTCTGGATTAACATGTACAAAATAATATCATCTGCACATAAAACCAACTTTTTTTGATTGCCATACCGATTATATTCTAGAGTTTCTGAGCTCCTTACTTTCTTTGCCCAATGACTGTAAGTGTCAGACAAATAAAAGGAAAAGAGGACATCCCTGTCTGGTTCCTCTGTTCAATCACTACTTACCAGAGAGAAACCCTCCCACTTCAGGTATTGCCTCCAGTCCTTCATATGTCTTCCTAATTAACGTTATTATACATCAGGGAATGGAAATGCTTCCATTGCTTTACTCATAAAACCCCAGCTTACTCTGTTGAGTACTTTCTCAGCATCAAGACCGACAACAACGGCAGTATTTTCTTACTTTCTGCTTCCCTTTTGATCCTCATTGTTCCATTAATGTTGTGAAATGTTTGCCTTCCCTCCACAAAAAATATTAATCTATATCTGTCAGTTTCTGCAACACCTTTGTCATTCTTTTAGCTAGTAAAAACATAAACACTTTATAATCATGGTTTAAAACTGAAATGGGACTGTATGAAGCTGGATCTGATGGGACTTTACTGCCCTTAGGTAATACAGCCACCATAGCTTTCTTCCAAGATGTTGGTGCTTCCCCTCCTTTTATGAAATTGTTAATCAAAATCTTCCAGATATTCATCACTTTCTTCCCTCCTAATTTCCATACTTCCACAAGAGTACCCAAATCTGTTCCTGGATACTTTCCTGAAGATTTATTATACATAACAGTTTTTATTCCATCGCCTTTTTTCTTAATTGTTAGTTGTTAAGTCTCATCTGCCTTTAACTGTGGCATAAATAAGTCTTCCATAAATATTTCCATCTCTCCCCTTTCTTGATTTCTACATTTCTTTGCATTACACAAATTTTAATAAAATTCCCAATGCATCTGTTTTTTTTTTTGTTATAAGCTACCTAAGTTTGGCGACAACCATTTTTTACTTTCTGTTGCCTAAATAGTTGTGCATAAAGTTTTTGTTTTCTGGAGTTATTCTCAAAAAAATGTTGCTTAACAGCAGTCTTTGTAAACTCATGTTACTGTCTGGATACTCCATTATCCCTCTGCATTTGTACCTCTTCTTGCTCTGCGATATTTATCTTATTCTGCAATACTTTAACCTCTGTCTGCCCCTCTAAGTAATTTCTATTACTTATTAATCATATGTGTTTCTCCTTTATTTCTACCCCATTTTTAAACTCCATTTTCATTTTATCCCACTCACTCCCACTCACTAGCTTTAACTTATGAAGATATTTTGTCTTCCCTAATAACTCTTGAATAATTTCCACTACCCATTCCTTAAATGTATCTCTTTTTAACAGGTAGCCAGGAAAGCACCAGTATCTAATTTTTACTTCATTACTCTGCATGTTTTGTCTTTACTGGTGCATTATCTGAAATAGTTATTGTATGTGCACTGAAGCTGTCAATTAAATGCACGAGTTCCTGTAAAATATAATTTCTGTCTAGTCTAGCTCAGTTATTGTACAGTAGAGAATAATATGTAAATTCTGTCATAGTTCCTACTACTGAATTCACATCTTCCTTACAAAATATTTTCACAATTATCTTCAGAAGTATATCCTCTTTTTCCTTCTATGTCATTTTTTCCTTCTATGTCCCCCTAGTATATCCTCACTGTTGCATATCAAGCTGCAGTTCCCACTTGTAAGTATTGTTCTCTACTGAAAGCTGATTTTCTCCCCAAATTTTCTTAAGCTCCATAATAGCAGTTTTTTGTACTATAACTACATGCCAGTGTAATCCTCCTCCCTTGCTAATAACCCCTTATAGCCACAAATCTACCATTATTGTCTCTTTCCCCTTTTCTATCACTATTGAAGCAACTCTAGCAAAAAGTCAAATCATGCCTGTTTCCACTTGTCCCTGATATTCTGTTGAATACCCATCCTGAAATATGTTTTTTTTTTTGTGAAATTCACATGCTCAGGTCTTTCCAAATGTGTCTCTGGCAGTACTGCTATTTGCACTCTGCATTTCTTAATATAATTCAAAGTTCTTTCCTTTTTATCTATACCTGTAAGGCCATTTGTGTTCTAAAGTAATACAGATAGTGTAGCCATTATGATAGAAAGCTATTGTTTCCATCTATTACACATGGCAGTTTTTTTTGAATGTGTATGTCCAACTTTTTATGTTACATGAATACACTGTTCAGCAGGCTGATCGTTTATACAGTTGTTTCTTCTCAACTCCATTTGAAACTATGCTACATTTTCAAGACTTTTAGTTTTAATGAAAACCCTCAAACAAAAAGCTAAGTACATTTTCAGAACATCCCCATACCTTGTTCAATCAGAGGAAATACATAAAACTATATACTGCTTTTAAAAAATGAACTTTAACCCTTCAGATAGGGACAGCCACCTCAAATCAACAGCTGAACCTACAGGCATTATCTAACCTAAAATGAATGTTACCGTTGCTAAAGAGTACGTTACAGCCTGTGTTCAACTTACACTGGTTGCTGTCTGTTCTTGTTTTTATCTCTCTTCTAATCTCAGATGTGAAAATCAATTTGTATGCTTTCAGAAAACATTAACTTTTAACCCTAAGAAAAAGTGCTAGAGCTTTAAATAAAACTAAACTGTACACTGTGCTATTAAATAAATTAAATTGTTAAAGATGCTAGGAAGGCTGCTATTAATTATTCACTTCCTATAACTGCAAACTTTGTTTTTTGCTGAACTGCTTGCTATTCTATCTTTAAATTTTGAATTTCTCTCAGCAAATAATGCTCAGAACTCTCAATATTAATTGCTTGCACCTGCAGAAAGTTTGTCTCCTTGTAAAACTAGACAGTAATGAATCATTGTAAATTTCACTTAGAACAAAATGTACAACTGACTTCAGCTGCAGACATCTTATCTCTCACTAAACAAATGGAATAAATGTGATTTATTTCCTACTTTGCTTGATTTCTTCCAAAAATGTGTTTAATCCTCCAGGAAAAGGTTTTCTGAAGACAGTTGCATACAGCAGCTTGATTCTCACACCTGCCTCTTAACATTCCGTGATTGCTGGGATAAATTTGCTTCTTTTCTGCCTGGTGTACAGTGAATAATCATTTAGTTTTTAATACTTTTCCCTTCTGCCACAGTTTTGTCAGGATCAACTCTTTCTGCTGGTTTGATTGCATCCTTACTAATTCAGGTCTTGGCTCCTTCCTCATGGCCAGGTTTGGATAACACACCTGGTGTGCCCTTTCAGTTAACAAATCGTGCTGCAGGATACCATTCAAGTTGCTTATTTGTGCTTTCATAAAATTAATACAGTCTGTTCCTTCCAGTTTTTCTGGTACAGCAGAAAATCTTAACTTTTCTTTGTGCACTGTCTTCAACTTCATCATTTTTTTAAACAGCTCTTCTTCAGAAGTTTCATATTCAGCCAGCCTTTTCTTCATTTCAACTTCAGATTTTTGCAGTTTTATCAGTTTGTCTTAATAGTTAAAGCTTTTCTGATTTATTTCCAGCCTTTTATTTGAGTTGATATACTCCTTCATTGTTTCATTTATTTCAGTCACCTCTGAGTATATTTGATTTATTTTTTTCTCTAAATTACTAGAAGCCATCTTTTGTGTGAGAGCTGAAGCTTGAACTGCTTTTTACTGAATAGCTGCAATATTCTTCCCACTGAGTGTTTTCTTTTCACATTTTCTGGTTGATTTTCTTTCAGGTTCTCTAAATTTCTTCTTTGTTGGTAGCCATTTTGTCTTATTTTGTTTCATTAGCAAATGTTAAGTGGGAGTCAAGAAGTCTGTAGCTGAAGGCAGTTGTACATTCTTTCTGAGTGAAATTTACAAAGATTCATTACTGACCACTTTTACATGGAGACGAGCTATATGCAGGTGCAAGCAATTAAACTTGACTGTTCTGAACATTCTTTTCAGTGTCCTTGCTGACCAGTAACTAAATTTTACTCAATATGACAGTATAACTGGCTGTTATTTCCCAGTTTCTTTTTTCACACTGAGAGAGATGAAATTAAACTGTTGATCAGCGTGCAGCCATCCCTGAAGTTTGTAATGTTTACTGACAACAAATCACCACCATTCTTACTGACTTCCTGCAGGAGGCATTTCATTCAGTGCCTGTTTTCTTTCTTTCCTTAGATTAATCTTTCATTTCTCTGGATCATGATACTGTCTAGGATATTTTAGGTATTCCCTAGATTAAAATAAGTCAGGACAAATATCATAAATATGCTAGTTTTCTTAGGTAAGGTGCAGCATTCAGACAGATTTTTCTGTGCCGTCACACTGCTCACTAGACACAATGCTGTTATATATAAGCCCTTCATCCTTTTCAGTCTGTTTTGTTTCAGAATTTCATGAAATGACAGTGCCTTATGTCATTTAATAATGTATATCACTGTCTTTAAAGTGGCAGTAACTC
The DNA here is from genome assembly GCF_019279795.1 of Protopterus annectens. Taxonomy (NCBI): domain Eukaryota; kingdom Metazoa; phylum Chordata; order Ceratodontiformes; family Protopteridae; genus Protopterus; species Protopterus annectens. Next base: position 1,092,089,072 of record NC_056746.1, on the reverse strand, counting down.
AGAAAGATTTTGATTTCAGTACTTAATGCCAGAATTGATATTTTGCAAGCCCAGCATTCTTATTCTGAGTTTAATAAAAGTAGTTCGGTAGTCAAATTAGCTATATAGTAAATGCTTTCTGGTCAATTTTAGGCCCTCTCCCCTATCACATCCTTGTTTGAATTCAAATAAGTAGTAATTCATCTTTCTTCCCTGTTGCTGTGAGGGGATATGTGCAGTGATGCTTGACATGTCACAGTCGCACACACGCACTTCCCCTTGCCATGCTGTTGGCATTTGTCAGTCCCTTTCTCCTGCTAATAGTACTGTACACTAGTAGGGTCTGTAGCTTCCATGAAGGGCCCATGTAAGCAGCACTATTTTTGAATAGTGCTGACTTACTGCAGTTTTAGTTTTAAGTGTTGCTGTACAAAGACTTATCATGTAGCTGTTGAGCTGTAAGTACTATGCTTTCCAGAGATTCCAGTTTTGAATGGAACATTATACAAATGCATATAATGCAGAAAGTTAAATAAAATTTGCTTTCTGGTTAAATATCATCATACTTATAGCAAGAGATAGTGTACTAGGAGCACTGACAGTGATCTAGGGCAGGGCAGTTATGGTTAATAAATAAACAACAGTTTAGTAAAGGTAAGCACTTTTGCATTAAGAATGACAGTGCTTCATCAGACCAAATAACAGTATTACAAAAACTTCAATAAAGAGCCATAAAGCTCCTCCCAGCAATGGAATGAATTAAAATCAATTACCTGTGTATGTGACCCACAAACATCCCTCACTACTGAACCTCTCAGCAAACTTGTCACCCACTGATGACATCATCATCATGAGGCCACATATATATCTATATATGTAAATATATATATATATATATAGAGAGAGAGAGAAAGGTATAAAGACATTTCATTAAAACATCATGTATTCATAAAATGAAAATAATAATGAAAATAATAATAAAAAATAATGAAAAACTAATGAGTTAAGGAACATGCCTTTAGAGCTGATTTTGGTTTTGGTGAACAGTACTGTTTGCAGAA
>NC_056746.1:1091968032-1092083032 GCF_019279795.1 Protopterus annectens | reverse complement strand
GTAGGGAGAGAATTCCATTTTTTGGCGATGGAAAAGGATAGGAGAAGCTGACCAACGGGATGGTTTGGTTTATAAACAGAGATTATATTTTGGTGGTTAGATCTTAGAGTTCTGTTTGGGGTATATAATGTTAAGATGTTTGTTAGTGATGGGCATATAGTTGGTTTGAAAATAAGCTTGTGAGTGGTGATGAGTTGGAGGTAGTCAAGGTAGTTTGGGAGTTCTAGCCATTGCAGCTGGTGGAGAAGTTTACAGTGGTGAGTGGAGTATTTGGAAGTGGTGGCGAAGTTTGAGATTTTATTGTAACAGGATTCTAGTTTAGAAGAGATGGAGGAATGTAGGTTGGTTAGTAGGGGAGCACCATACATTAGTGAAGGTAGTAAGAAAGTAGTGGCGAGGGTCAGTCTTGTTGAGGGGGAGAGGAAGTGGGAGTTTCTGTACAGCATGCCAAGTTTCTGATGGGTTTTCTTTATATTTAGCTGAATATGGGTATCGAATTTTAGGTGTTCGTCAGTAGTAACTCCTAGGTGGATAGATTTTGAGGGAGAGAATAGAAGGATCTTTGATTTGTTGGCATTCAAAGAGAGGGGATTTTGAAGCATCCATTTCTCAGTAGTTGAGAAGGCAGTTTGAGTTTTTGTTTGGAGCTCAGGCAGGTTTGATGCAGAGCAAACTAAAGTTGAGTCATCTGTATATTGTACTATCTTAGTGTCAGGAATGGCTGCATGGAAATCACTAATGAAGATGTTGAAGAGCATAGGGCCAGGAATGGATCCCTGGGGTACCCCGGTTGGGGTGGGAAGGAAGGCTGAGGTGCCAGTCTTCCATTTTACTGCCTGAGATCTGTCAGAGAGGTAACTGCTGAACCAGGTAATGGTGTTTTGTGAGAGGTTAAGATAGGAAAGGTGGTGAAGAAGGTGGGTATGGGAGACTGTCGAAAGCCTTGGAGAGGTCAAGGAGGACTGTGGATACAAGTTCTTCAGAGTCACGGGCATAGTTTACGATGTCTAGAAAAGAGAGAAGAGCTGTTGTGCTATGGCCTTGCGACGACGTATAAACTATACATTGGAATTGATGCCGACCGAGTTTATAGTCATTTAGAAGAAAACTCAATTATGGCAACAGAACAAAAGGGCAATAAAAGAAATTCATATGGAACAAAGGATCATTTGTTGTTAAATAAAGTCATAGTGGAGAACTGTAAAAAGGGGAAAAATCCAAGTATGGCATGGATTGACTACAAAAAAGCATTTCATAGTATCCCACATTCATGGATAAAAGAGTGCTTAAAAATGTATAAGCTATATCCTACACTGATCGACTACATTGCAGTGACCATGAAACAGTGGCAGACCACTTTGCAATTAAGCCATGATAAAGGACAAATTATTATCCCAGGGATAAAAATTCAAAGAGGGGGGGGGTATTCCAGGGTGACTCTCTGTCTCCACTGCTATTCTCCCTTGCACTTAACCCATTAAGCTGTCTACTTAACAGCTTATGCCATGGCTATAATTTGGCTCCTAGAAAACAACAAAGTGTAAAGACTTCTCATCTCTTTGATGCCGATTTGAAACTGTATAGCTTATCAGATGAGGAACTGAAAGTACAACTGCAAGTTGTCAAAACCTTTTGAGATGATATAAGAAGGTCATTTGGTCTTGATAAATGTGCAAAAGTAACCTTTAAAGCACGAAAACTGCAACACCAGGAAAACATTAGTTTGGGACAAGAATGTGATATAAAAGAACTTGAGCAAGAGGGCGTGTATTAAGATTTGGGAATTGATGAAGGTTCAACAATCGCTTAAAAACAATACATTATGAATTAGATTTAATAGTAACAAATCACCCTAGTCATTATGAGGCCTTTGGATCATGAAAAACATGAACAAATGTGAATAAAACTTAGTAAGTGTATTTCAGAAGACTTAAATTAATCCAGAAACAGCACTGACATCTAGGTACAAAATCCAAGCTATAAACAAATTTGTTCTTTCTTTCCTAACTTACAGTTTTGGAGTGAATGACAGGCCCCAAAACATGTTGGATAGATTAGATAGGAAAACAAGAAGGATGCTTCATGCTCACCAAATGATTTATAAAAAGCAGTGCATACCAAGATTATATATTCCCTGTTATGAAGGAGGGATGGGCCTCCTTGAAAATGATTGCATCTGCAGTCATGGGACTCCACACATATCTGCTGACTTCACAAGACCCAAATGTAGTGAAAGTTTTGAAAAATGAGGGAAATAAATCTAAGCTGACTTCTCTGCTTAATCTAGCAGAAGCATATCGGCATTAAGCAGAAATGGAAATCCAACTAGAAGTAGATAAAAACCAGGCAAAAACTGAATGTGCCAAAAAGCAAAAGAAAGAATATAAGGTAAAGGACCAGATGAGAAGGCAAGAAATGTGGAAAAAGCATAAATATAGTTGCAAGTATAGAAAACTTCTGGAAGAACCTCATGTTGATCAGGAACGAATGCAGGAATGGTTAAGGAGAGGTGAATATAAACCAAAAGATGAAAGGTTAATATTGGCAGCCCAAGACAGTGGGCTACGTACATATTGGTTTACAAAGTCCATTGAACATGTGGGAAAAATAGACAAATGTAGGTTTTGCAAAACAGAATTAGAAATAGTTGCACACTTCATTGCTGGTTGCAACATACTAATGGCAGACAGACTGTATAGTAAAAGGCATAATAATGTGGCAAGACTGTTGCATTGGGGATTGTCAAACATTATGGTATTGAAGTGGGTGAAAACACTGGATAAATGAGCCACAAAGCATCATAGAAAACAATGAAGTCTACATTACATGGAGTAGTCCATTACCAACAGTTCAAAAGATAGATGCTAGAAAACTGGATGTAGTGGTCCAAGAAAGGAAGACAAAAGTAACATTGATCACTGAAATTTCCACACCCAGTGACTACAGTGTCCTGTGCACAGAGAGACACAAAGTCATAAAATATTGGGATTTGTAAGCAGAAATGAGAGCAATGCGGAAGAAAGATACCCAGATAGTTCCAATAGTAGTAAGAGCAATGAGTCTTATAAAAAAAGAGTCTACAATCATATTTAGATATGCTACCAAAACATGTAACTCTGTACAAATTGCAGAAGGAGTCATTACTGGGCACCTTGCAGGTGCTGCAAAGAGCACTTTTGGCTGACATCAAAGAGTGAAACAATACTAATTTCATGAACTTTAATCATACTTTTGACTTAGGAATGGGGTCCATTCCTGTCATGGTATTAGAAACCCAAAAGATTTGGAGAAATTAAAAAAAAAAAGAAGGAGAAGATTAGGGAGCATAATGACTGACTGCAAGAATGAACATGGGAGAAGGGCTTAGAACTGCTAGGAGAATAAGAAGATACCTGACAGACAGAGAGAGAGAGAGAAAGAGAGAGAGAGAGAGAGAGACTGTCTGTAAGGGACAGGCCCCATCTTAGCCCAGTAAGGTTAGTGGTGCTTAGTGCTGGATTGGAAAGGTACATCTCAGTGATCATAAAACTACTATGGAGGGGAGATGGCAGAAACAGAAAGAAGACCAGGCATTTAGGCAGTAGACAGAAACTAAAAAGAGATTCAGAAGATAGCAAAGAATAAAGGGTGAATCAGATCATGGCTGTATAGTCATACAGTGAAATGCAAGGAGTCCAGCTTGGAAGAAGTGGGAGCTGTGAGCACTAATGCAAGAGGGGACAGTGGAAATTTCTGATATCACAGAAACACGTGCCACTGACAAGAAGGATGGGATATGGAGGTGCTTGCATATAAGCCATTCATAAGTGAGAGAAAAAGAGAGAGAAAGGAAAATTGGAGATAGAGCACATTCTACAAAGTGGATGGCATCAGATGTGAGTTCAGAGAAGCAGAAGAACACTAAACCAGGAATGGGACAAAGATACTAGATTACATACCCTGGTAGTTAAAGTAGAGAAAGAGTTCTGGAGGGTCATGTGTTTTCCACCCTGCACAGTAGGAGAGGAAGACGTGAGACTGCAGGAGAGAATTAAATTCTGAAGTAAGAGGAGAAGGATAATACTGACAAGAGGTCTGAATCTACCAAGAGCAGACTGGTAGAGTCCAAACTCCAGGTTAAAGATGAGGGGGAGTCAGTTCAGGTGTTGGAGCATGTGGGTTTCTGACAACTGTTGCAAGACAGTACCAGAAAGATTGTCCTAACCAAAGCAGAGGGTGTCACAGACATCAAGGTTAAGGCACCATTAGCCAATAGTGATTATGACACTATGGGGCTGAAAGTAAAGGTTATCTTTTTTTTCCCTGTGTGCAAGAGAAGGGAGGAGTGCAATAATACTTAGTACTGATTGGTGCCAGATTGAAGAGTGGCACTGGGTGCCAGACTGTGCAAAGATGGGAGGAAGATCTGAGTACTGAATGAATACTTTGTTTCAGCCTACACAAAGGAAAGAAAAGTGAAGGTGTCATGCTGGGAAAGAGGAATGGCAGAGTGGGGAGAACAGTGGATGGACACCAGGACTGAGATGGGGGAAGTTCAGAGGAAACTGGATTTTCCTGTCAGAATCTTCAGAAATATAATCACTGTCTTTGCAGACCCCCTGGCAAAGATCTTCAACAGATCACTGGCTAGTGTAGATGTGCCAGAGGACTGGAAAATAGATACTGTACTCTTGTTGGGTGGGGGGGGGTGCAGAAAACATCCTTGTAAGCTTGACAACAGTGGCAGGGAAACCCATGGAGAAACCCCCATAGGAAAGGTGGCATTGTTGCTAGTGGACAACAGTCTCCAGGACAGCATCCAGCATGGATTCATGGAGAAAAGTTGCTGTCAATCAAACCTGATCTAGTTTTATGACTGGATAATAGATGAGGGAGGAGTACAAGCAGATATAGTCTACCTGGATTTCTGGAAAACTGGTGGGGTTAGGGAAAGGACCAAGACTGAGGAGTGGAATAACTGTGTGGCTAATTGGTAGGGCACAAAGGGTTATGATGAGAAGGGCAATACCAGGAATTAGGGAAGTGATTGATGGAGTACCACCAGGGTCTCTCCTGCTTTCAGTACGTTCCATTGCATTTGTCCCAGTCATATATGAGTAAATGGAGAACAAGACTGACCTCTTTACTAAAACACAAAGATAGTTGCTGCAGAGGATGATGGAAGATGAAATGTTTAGTGAAGGAAGGGCTGAATACATTGGTAGAAATATGTCAGTTGAGGTTCAGTGCAAATAAATGCAAACTGCTGAACTTTGGCCATGACAACTCTGGTGTGAAATATCAGCAGTTCTGTAGAGTGGAACTGATGGTTACAAAGCATGAGAAGGATCTAGGGATGTTGATAGAGCCTGGATTGGACCACTGGGATCATTGTGAGAGGATAGTGGCAGCAGCAAACAGAATACAGGGGTATGTCTTCAGAAAGGTAGATTCCTGAATCGAGGTAATGCTTGCACTCTAGGAAGTCTTGATCAGACCACATTTTAAATACTGAATGCAGTTCTGGAAGACAGAAGAGAAGAACATTAGAATGCTGGAAGGAATTCAGAGGAAACCTGCCAGAAAGATCTTTGTGATGGATGGGAAGGAATATCACCAGCGACTTGAAGAGTTAGAGCTCTTCTTACTTGAGATCAGAAGAAGCAGGGGGGAGCATACTATTGGTGCACAGATCATGTAATGGAGTTGTGAATGGGTCATTCTGAAAAGGAAGGATGGTAAGACGAGGCAACACAGGCTAAAGAGTGTAGGTGCTAACTACAACCTGGCTCTCTAAAAACACTTTTTCACAGAGAGGGTTGTGAACCCATGCCATAGATGTAGCTAGGGCATGAGTTAACACAATTTGTTATGGGCGTGATTAGCAGATCCCGATAGACTATAAGTGAAATATTGGTGTTCAGAAATGTATGCCGGTATTTCATTTGCTGAGAGAACTGAACCTCTTTAGCACTCACTGTGTGGCTTAAACTATGATGAATGTAGCAAGCAGGAGTGCCAGATCAGGAACTGATCCTTTTTATTTTGTTGTATTTGTTTCTTGAGTATGATGAATGTAGATGTGGAAGAAACAGACCTAATAAGGAAAGGAGAGTCAGATCAGGAGCGGACCTTTTTTTTGAGGGGAACACCAGAGCAGGGGAACTGCAACAAGCACCAGAATAGCTAGCTACATGTCTGACCTATACAATGGACTACTGGAGTGGATGTTGGAGAGGGAATCCACCGAATAATTCAAGAGGGCATGGGTGAGGTGGAAAAAGGGTAAGGGGATAGGGTGGATGGGGGAAGGGAGGATATTAAGGCAGTTACAAAGCTAAACAGGCTTATTCGTTTCTGCTGTCAAGCAAATGTAATGTAACATACAATGCTAATAAAATACAATAGATGCATTACTAACAAATGTTTATATAATTTCACATGTACAATATAAACATATAATAACTGATATTGTATAAATCATGATTCATACATTTCACAGTTAAGTAAACCATGAGTATTGCAAAAATGGAAGATTGCTGTTCATATAAATTACTACATTAACATAAAGAATTGAGTATAATAAGTTGACTGCCAGAAAAACAGTTGAAAAGCCGTAATAGAAAAGAAAGAGTCAGAAGAGAGGATTTGTTGAGAGTTGCATACCTCTCAACCTCTTAGTGCTAGAAATCTCAACAAAGTGTGACAAAGTTGGGGACAAAGGCCCAAAAATATGGACACGTTTTTAAACATTGCTCTTATAGACTTAGAGACTTACTAGAATAACAGGTTTTGTGTTAACATACATTTTCTGAAGGATTTAAAGTCTGAAACTAAAATGTATGTCACTGTTTAGTGACGACAGCCTCAGGTCATCCCAGTGATTTGCCAGAAAATTACAAATTTTATGAGGAACAAACCAAAAATATGAGTCAAAAATGTACACATTGTGTGAAAATTAAGAGGTATGAGTGAGAGGTCTGACATAGAGTCGTATAGAATAACAGTTGTGGTACAGGTTAAAGAGTTGTAAGGTTATGGTAGAACAGAGCAGATCAGGAATTGTGTATTTAACTGTCTTCTGCTAAAAGAATGTACAGAGAGAAATCGGACTGGTAAGTAGTGAATAGCAGAGCAGTAGAGGAAAATTAGAGGAAGGAGAAATGTCACAGGTAGCAAATATTAAAGCTGCTGATCCAGTTTCTAGTAAAACCTTTTTTTTTTATTTTTTCCTTTAAGTAACTTAATCTAAGTTTTCTCAAAGATAAATGCAGGCAGCCTTTTTGAAATGGGGAATGTTTTTGTTATCAAACATTTGTCATTGGATTTCTTATTTAACTTTCTCCTAAATTACAGCAATGGAATAACCCAAGTAATGGATCATTTGATTGATGATCAAACAATGAATTAACTGTCCAGAGAAACAAAACTGGAAATAACCAGAGGACGGTGGCAAGGGGAGGAAAAGGGTCTTAGTAACATACAAACAACCTAAATATGCAGCCCAAAAATATGCATGTTATCCTCTGGGTTGTACCAAACTTGTGAAGAGTATATTTTGTTCTGTAACTATTAGTAGCAATGAAATTATCATACAGAAAACATTATTTAAAAGGCTAATACCAAAATTACATTTTAAATGTAGTAGTAGAATATGTAAGGTTTGGAAAGATCGCTTAAAAACAATACATGATGAATTAGATTTAATAGCAACAAACCACCCTAGTCATTATGAGGCCTTTGGATCATGGATTACTTGCAGGTATCTGATGAAAGGAGCCAAAGACTGAACGCATGATAGGATTGAGTGTGTGAGCAGAAAAACAGCAATCTATGCGATACTCCTAAGGTTAGAGTGAAAAAGATGAGTGAAGTAAACATCAGAAATAAGGTGATAGTGAATATGAGATTGATGCCATATCTTTGAAAACAAAAGAGCAGAAAGGTCAAATAAAGGTATATGTCGATAAGTGCATTTGGAGTCTTACATTTCAACTGTGTGCATTGAAATACAGATGGACTGATAAGGTGATTTAGATATAAGATAAAATGCAGAGAAGGTAGAAGACAGTATTATTAATTTACTGGAAAATAGCCATCTCAGTGAAGACAGTTTCATTGGAATCATAAGTAGAAAAACTGCAAGAAACTGCATATTATTAATGTACAAACATATTAATCAGTTTGCAGTGTAGTACATAATTTGTACACTTGCTGATAGCAATGCTCAGAACACAGACATGGTGTTACAAAGATAAACATCACTTTTAGTGTACTTATTTACAACATATGATAGCGGACCTATTTGAAGCTGATTAGAAGAATGTTTAAGTAAGGAGTGATTTAAGGACTACAGCATTAGATTAAGTAGAAACTGATGACTAATTAAGGCAAACATGACATTTGATCATATTTGAGTCAGACCTCTTGAAGTGGTTAATTTTAAAACAAAATGAGTCCAAGTCATGTAGCAGAACAGAAGTCTGACTGAGAAGGCTCGTATACAGTACTGAATGACAAATGAGTTGGATAGAAAGAAGGTAGAAGATCATAATAGAGTACTGTAATGATAAGAGGGTTAATAAGATGTAGAGAAGAAGAAGATTTATAGGAGTGAAACCAGAGAATGTGAAAGGGAAAGAGAGAATAATAAAGAAAAGAAGTGGAGAAGCAAAAGAGAAATTAATAGGGAAGAAAGAAAAGGAGAAAAAGAAGGAAGGATTGCATTGTGAGTGTTAAAAGTCTGAGGGATTTCTAAAGAAGGAAGATGCATTAAGAGCTAGCTACTTCATGAGCTTGGGAGCGTAAAAGCATGGTGATAGTGATAGCTCAAATTATTGCAGATATACTGACTGGCAGAAAGAAGTGCCAACTAGCAAGCTGGACAAATGGCTTGAAGATTGGAGTAATTATAAGAGGATCGGTGATACCACAGGACAGTTGTTGTGCAAACGTGATATTATTTCTGTAATTGCTTATTATGTAGGGGGGTCATAACCATTTCTGATTTCGGTCAGTAACAAGTTCCAAAGCTTAGTGAAGGGAAAAGGGAAAGCCGGCATCTCCAAGTTTGTCTAGTGATTTAATCGCCCCTAGAAAGGTTAGATGACTAGAATGAATTTTCATTGAAATAATCCTTTTTGCAGTTGTCTTCTGGAAAGAGGGATGCATGTTTTTATAGTTTTGTGTACTGTAGATAACAGAGAGAAAGGGTTATTTTAAAAAATGTAAGACAGCACAGTGTTTTGTATGGCAGGGCATATTCGTTGTACTCTTGGTGACCTCACAGTATGACTCTTGAATGTCTGCTTAGTTTAGTCAGTGAGGACTGAATGTGCAGTGTTTGGTAAAGAGGAGTGTAGCTCTGTATGTTGTTGGCTTCATAGTGGGAAGAGACTTTGTTTGTTTGGCATGGTATAGAGATCCAAACATTCTATTTCTGGTGATGATGACGCAGTGGATATTTTTGTGGTAGTTGAGTTCTTGGTCAAGATAGACACCAATATTATTTATAAATTGGGACAGCCTCTAACTTAGTGCCATTATAAAGGGGAATATTAGCAAATGTAAATGCCACTTCATCCTAAAATTCTTTGTTAATAACAGTAAAAAGAGGAACAGGTGTATGTCACTCATTGGTTCCTGAATCTCTGGAACAAACTTCTATGGACAACTATGTGAGAACTACACATGCAACATGGTATTCTGGTTGTCAGGACTCATGATGGTTGCTAGACCAGTAACCTGCTCTTAACTAATGAAGCTGTGAAGAAGTAGACCAGGAGTAGACCTCTGGGGGCAGCTTGCATTTCTGAGAGAATGAAAAGAGATGATTTGCATTTTATTTAATATTTGTGATTACACTGGTAATCGGAGAGCCAGTTAGAGCAGGTAGGACAGACACCTTGTTGCAAGTTGTGTTTAACAAGGAGAGGATGGTTAAAGTGTACTGAATGCCTTTCATAGTATGGAAAAGCAACATTTACAAGCTTCCATTTATTTAACTCAGTTCAAGTTGTCTCAGACAAGGCTGTAAGTGTAGTGGTTTAAATCTACATCGGGATGAAATTTGTAGGTTAAAGGGATGAAAGTGACTAAGTAATTGTAAAAGTATGACTCTCCTTACAGTTCTGTATAGCAAAGTAAGCGTGTATTGATTTGAAGTTGTAGAGTGTGGTATTTTTTTAAAGCAATCACTTTTATTGACAGATCACAAAACAACGTCTCAAAATCTGAATAGCGGTAGTTCAACCAAATTTTACACATCATCTTCTAATATTTTGTTTTAAAATCATGATTACTTTCTAAATTCTTCGTAGTTTCTACCTCTTTCTATAAATCTGTGATTTCTTTGACTAGTTTATTCTGCAAATCCTTAAGCCAGTCTTTCAGTGTACCCAAAGCTGGAGCTGTGGAGCTTTTTTCCCCGGGCCTCTGTTGAAAATGGGTACTTTTTGGCCCTGTAGGACTTTCCCAGTAAACAAATGTCAAATAAATAAATAAAATTAGCATTAACTCTTTTTCCCAGGGTACCTATGTAGCATTTCTTTCCATTCATACTTTAAACTATCCCATCTAGCTATTAGCACCACTTTTGAGCTTAATCTCCCCTGAAATGTTTCTTTTACTTTTCCCTGATGGGAAATTGCCAGTATCTGATCCTGTTTCTAGTTTGCACATTAATGTCTACCATTACATTTGCATGATCAGATAACACAGTAGGTGAGACTTCCTTATACACTACTCTGTCCTCATCCTCCATAGTCACATATATCCTATCAGTGCATGAATATCTGTAGTACATCTGATAATATTATGTGAACTGTCTCACCCCTGGAGTTTCTGATGTACACACACCCAGAAATACAAGCAGGTTAGTAAATAACTAAAAATATTCCCTGTACTCGGTATTCACTAGTCCCTTGCATATCTTAACTTTGTGTTTTTAAGTTAAAATCACCTGCCCACCCCATTGATTCTTAATGAAAAGTAATTATCATCATACACGTTTCTTCTAACTCCTCCAACATGGACTCTGGAGGCCTATTAAAACTCACTAATGTGGAGAGTTGGGATTCCAAAATCCCTTTCCCTGCTACATATCTCCCTTGTCATCTGTCAGAGTGTCATTTACTATTCAAGAGGACCACTTCTTTCTTTTTCCTCCTGCAGAAATGAGGAAAAGAACACACTATTAAAGGCAAGTTTTGTTAACTTTCCATATTCAGCCTTATTCATATGTGTCTCTTGAAGCATTATTTTATTTTATTTATTTTATTTATTTTACATTTGTTGACCGGGATGGTCCGACTGGATGCATGTCCATTTTCAGCGGAGGCCCGGAGAGAAAAGCTCCACAGTGAAAAGAGTACAGATTCATTTATATACATGTAAATACACAATCACATGAATAATACTTCGGTCTGGTTTAAATACTTTTGCCAACAGCATAATTTGATCACAATTTCAAAGTACAGTGTTATTACTATATCTTGCTACACTATCCTGGCCCTTGTAGAGTATAGTCAGACAATGAGGAACTTAATTACTGTAGTACAAGCAGAGATAGAATTTGGTGAACAGTTTATTTACAATTATTAAGACTAAGACAAACAAGAATCACACCTAGTAGTACAGGTGGAGTAGGTAAATGTTAGGTGTTTTAGTGGACTAGTCTGGATTAATGAATAGCTGGGTTAATACATGGGCATAGCCAATGTGTCTTAAAAAAATGTTTAAGATTATTTTTAAATTGACAAAGGGAGGAAGTAAGTCTAAGGTTATTAGGGAGGGAATTCCAAATCTTTCCTTTAGAACATTACATTGTGTGTTAGGAGAACTTAGCCAGCCCATCACTTTCTCTCTCTCTTTACTAGGTTACATTGCCCATTTATGTATATTTGTGAGTACCCGACCAGTTTTCATCTGTGCAAAATTTACCTCATATTGTTTGGATTGCTATAAAAGAGCACAGTATTGTTAATTGATAGATTATGAGCTGACCCAGTTGTTTGGGATTTGGGAACTTATATGGACAGTGACTTAACTTCTGAGCAACATGTGTCCACTATCATAAGAAAGTCATTCCATATTGCACAGCTTTTAAACAATGGGATTGTGTCCAGATGTAGAGGTGTCATTGTCCTCTTTTACACAGTTGTCATTAAGCCAGTTATTAAGTATAATGCCCCTTTTGGCATGTATCTGTCCAGACACATGGAACAACTTGAACGCCCGCAGATATACCTTACTAAATGGATACAAGGTTTAAACAATATGTCCTACATGGACTGAAACAAATCCCTGTCGCTATACTCTTGTGTCCTACAGACTGCTCAGAACTGACCTTTGTCTAGCATATAAGGCATCATCCAACCCAGTACTGATGGACCTACTGTACATCAGCAAGTCAGATGGCATCAGAAATGTTCAGTCTGCAGATCTACACCTCTTCTCCAACATCAACAGAATAGTTTGAAGGGCCAGTTATATCATGCAGAGGATACCAGCGCTCTGGAACAGAATCCCCTTCCACATAAAACAAAGTTCATCCATGTTCATATTCTGTCTCAGCTTGGATCTCTGGATGGTATAATTGACACCAGGACCACCCCCTTGACTACTAATGGATAAAGGTAGCTTTTAAATGCTTTATTCCATGCATGGGTCCCCTCAAATTATCTATGGCATGCTCCCAGTTATTCTTGCTAGGGGTAATATATAATTATTGACCATGGAATAGGTAAGACGAATCTAACACCAAATGGGATAGGTTAATTCAAGTACCAAAAGGAAAATTGGCTAGGCTTAAATGACCTACAAAGGCAGCCAGCCAACCTTACTATGAACCTGTATTTTCCATCACTCATCAAAACACATTCACTGACTTTCTGCCATGCTCCCTTATTCTTGATTTTGCACTGGCAGATACCCATAAAATCCCACCCCCATAAAACATTACATTTGTCCGAAATTCACATGTTCTTATAATATTTTTAAAAACATTGTAAGTAATTTGAGTAAAACTGTTCACATCAAACAGTATTCACTTCCAAGGGATATCGCTCGCCAGACAAATGAGGATCAAGCAAATTTCACTTTTGTGGGAGAAATACAACAGTAGCCCAGCTGTCTTTTGACTGTGTTGCATTTGCAGAGTACATTTCTACCCCCACCACCACCACAGACCACACTGTGGAAATAAGCAGTACTAAATCTGCTAGCTCTTTTTCGCCTTCACAGTTACACCATTAGAAAACTCACACTTTTATCATAAAGCCAAGTAACTACCTTATTTTGTAATGCCATACCATTAGTGCATGGGGTGTACTTATAAGTCATTTTACATACTGCCTGTCACAGTTTCCCTCTAGCTGCAGTAGTACTATCTTACACTGCAGTTCCATTTCACCAGTTCACTTTTTCTTGGTTGTCAGTGCATAATACTTTCCAATTTTCAAGCTTGATCTGAAAAGTGGAAATAGATTTAGTGAATTCCTGGGGCTTTTTTCTGCACCTTTGTCTGCCCCTCTTGAATCACATCTCCCTGCCCTTCGGACAATTCCATTGACTCCTGCCATTCACTTGTGACCCTGTTTACTTTCACTGGGTCTGTGACTTTTTTATCACCTGTGGGAAACAGTACTTTAAAGAAGGTTGGGTATAAAACCTTAAAATTTAAATATTCAGTTCTACATATATATATATTTTTTTTTTTTTGCAGGGATGAATTTATTCCTCACCCTGTGTGTTCCCACACTGAAGTCATGCTTGATACATGCCCTCACATCCCCATAGTATGATGTCTTCCCAAGCTGCAAAAGTTTTAACAAAATGCAAAATCATCTGTCTGTTTCTCTTACTGTTCATTCCTTTCTTTGTGAGGAAATGTCTGTCCATTCCATCAACAGTCGATGGACAAACCTATTCCTGCTCTTTTTTCTGGCATACCTTATAACTGAATATTTTCCTTTCAGTCCTTTCTTCATCACTCATTATTTTTAATTTCAGTTGTTTCAACCTTACTTGATTATCTTTAATATGAGTATAGGCTTGCCTTAAGTCCTTTTGCAACTCTTTTAGCGAATCCAAGTGTTGCAAGAGAGTATGTTCAACTTCACCAAACCTTTTCCTCATACTGCTTAACTTGGCCCTCCAGTTTCAATTCTGTGTCATTTAGATTCTGTAATATTAACTGGGGGGGGGTCCTGCTGGCACAACTGTCTGTTTCCATCTCTTGCAGTCATTATCCTGGCTTCCAGCCTTACAGGAGATATGCTAGTGTTGCTACTGCTGCTAAAATGGATATGCCCCTGCTGCTTTCTACATGATATTCTCTGTGCAACCTTCTTTCTGCCTTTAGCGAATGACATTCACTTTCCTTTAATTATTTCCCTCTTCCCCACACTCTCCAAGCATTCTTGATCAACTTGCATTGACATTGAATCTGTATTGCTCTATCAGCGAATTTACTCTTTCTGCATGTGGGAAATGGAGGGAGGGGGTTCCTGCATCTATCTCATCACTATTACTAGAAGTCCAAAGAGTATGGTATTAATCCACTTTTGCACTGCTGAAGAACTGTGAGTTTTCAGAGCAGTGGGACACAGGATTCAGTCATGCTGTGACTAAATAAAATTAAAACTGATATAACCAGAGTAGAGTGAGTCACATGAGGGAACTTAGGCGTTATAAGGTCAGTTAATGATGAGTCATGAGGTTTTTACTATATTTAGCAAGTAGGCAGTAGTAAAGTTTGAAGGGATGTCCATAAAAGGTAGTATTGTGAATAATGTGCTGAACGTACGGTTAGTTGATGAGTCTGATATTGATGAGTTGACATAATCTGCAAATGCTCCAGCAGTTATAGGTGGTACAGAATGAACTGCTGGGCCAGTTGGAATTGTGTGCTAGGGTTTAAATTTGTGTGAATACTTTTCTAGAAATTAGGTGTTAGAAATAGCAAGCTCTCAATTATCTGGGACTCACAGCACTTCATTGGCCAGGTAAAGCAGATTCAGGTAACTTCTATTACCCAATACTGCCCTTAATTCTGCACAGTTGCAGTGATAACAGTGATGCTTCACTGGCCAAAAACTGAGAGCAGTTATAATTTGATTATATGGAGCTTTTCTCTCTGGGCCTCCGCTGAAAATTGATAATATTATCCAGTCCAACTTTCCTAGTAAACAAAAAATAATTAATTAAATAAATATCGTTAAAACCCAGAATGTTACTATGTTCAAAACAAAGTATAGAAGTATGAAAATAAAGCTAGCAACAATGTCTTCTCACAGTAAAAGGTTCTCCAGTTTGATTCTTAACTGGTGTACCTACTGTAGAGAGTCTGCATGTCTTTCTGGTGTCATTTTAGGTTTTCTCTGGGTGTTCAGTTTCCCGTCTGTCAAAAAACATGCAGTAAGATGCTTGGACATCTTCCAGATTGCCCATAGATGTTGTGCATGCAATGTATAAGTGTGCATATTCTGCAATAGATAATTGTCCCTTCTAGTACAAGTTTATTATAGTGTTTATTTACTAAGCACCTTACAAGTTAAACCAGTATAATAGTTATTATAAATTGCCAAATACACTAACTGTAATAAAAGACATTATTTGCTAGAAGAAAAGTCCTGTTAAGCAATACACCATGGTGCCTAAATGTCTTCATTCTGCAGTAAAGATGGCATACTCAATTTAAAGGTCAAAACAAATAAAAGTCCAAACTTTGAATAAATAAAAAAAAAATTTATTCTCAATAAACACCAACAGTTTTACAGTTCAGATGTCCAGCAAACAGGGCTGTAAATGTAATGGATGGACCTCTCTGTTCCTACATTCCATTCATCCAGTAAAAACAGTCCTTTCCTCAGCCCAACAAATTACTACAACATTGCTTTGACTAGACGCCAAGACCAGTGGGAAAATCAAAAAAAAAAAAAAAAAAACAATCATATCTGTTTCCACTTTCATTTTCATCCTCATTCTTCCTTCCTTCTTTCCTAAATAGGTTCCCAAATGCCAATGCCATAAAGTCCTTATAATCTACACAATCAGTGTCAGCATGATGTTAGAAAGAAACAGCAGAACTGAAAAAGGTTTTAGCAAAACCCAAAATTAAACCAAAAATGTAGTTAGTTCTCACCTGACAACCACCTGCCTCCATTATAGAAAACATTAGCACACCATCTAGACTTTATTTCAAAGCCTTATGCCTACTGACTGTTGGAATAGGCTGTAGCTACCCCGACAACCCTGTAAAAGATAAAGTGGGTTAGCAGAAGAAGAATGAATGGATGTCATCTAATGGAATATTCCCTTTCTGTGAGGTGGCAAAACTTTGTTATAGTGATGTGTAAGTCAGGGAGATATGAGTGTACAATGTGATACACTGGGGCTGCAGGAGGTCTGCCCCTATTAAAAAATGGTTTTACTTTTTGACTTGTTAGATGAGCCCCATTTTCATAAGTCAGTGTTCAGTTGCTGTGTTTAATGGTTTAACGATCTGTAGATTAGATATCTACTTGATGAAAGAGTCATGCACCTTCCTCTGCTGATGAACTCCTTCCAGTTTTTAATAGAACAAGAGTTCCGCACAGTGCCTACCCACTCACAGAATAGAAGTATGTGGAAAGCAACCATTCTGAATCTCTGGAGAAGAAGCAAGCTCATCCATATACACAAAATTGGGGACTACACACTAAGACTGAAGATTATGGACCAGCAGTCTCAATTTACTCATCAAAGTCATGGAAAAATTGTGTATACACAAATTTATAATTGTGCTTCATACCACATTGTCAAGTCAGAGGTGTTTTTTTAATCTAAATTATTTCTCACAAGAGCTGTACTTCTTTGGCTTTGAAAAGAAGAAGGCACAACAGATGTAATTGCCAGACAGAGGAAATGAAAAGATGACATGAGGTGTTCATCAGAGGACAGAAAGACATCACATGACAACATGCGTATGGTCATATGAATGTTTCTTTCTGCTTTTTTCAGTTAGAGGTCGCCACAGTGGAACTCCGGTCCGCTAATGATTGGCAGCAGATTTTGACGTGCTGGCTTGCCGGGCCTAACGCACAACCTTCAATGAAGAAACGCCCATTCACGCATTTCGCCACACAGAAGACCCTCTAACTGAGAATCGAACGGGCAACATCTAACTGTGAGGGGACAACGCTACCGCAGCACAAGTTAAATTAGAAAATCACTAAAACAAAGGCTGGAATTCATAGTCAACACTAGAGAAGCTCAAACTACCTTATAGGTCACATCAGGCAGTGGTCATCTTACACATAGATGAAGAAGTGCAGCTGGCTCAGCTAGCACCCTGTGCTGATCCCAGAAATTAGTGCCTCACCTCTTCAGCTCTGCAAGTGAAGAGCAAAAAAAATGACTTCTGCAAAACTTGCAGACTTGCAGCATGTTTCCTGCACTATGCAGTCTGTGTGCTCCCTCCCCCAGCTCTTTAAGCAAATGTTCTTTCTAATCACATGTTAACCAGGTAGCCAGATGCATGACATACTCCATCCTCACTCCTGCTTCAGCCATTCGGCTCCTGTTTCTGTGCCCTGCCCTCTACCCAACTGCCTCACATTAGTAAAAAAAAATAATTTCTTTCTTAAATGGAAAGAAACTGCTTGCTACAAATGTAGCAAACAGTTTCTGCAGTTTATATCCTGCCTGATTGGAGCAATTAGTCATCATGTTTTAGTTAAAAAAAATTTATTTTAAACTGTAGCAAACTGCTTGGTACAAATGTAGCAAACAGTTGGTACAGTTTATACCCTGTTTGCATGGAGCACTACAGCACTCATGTTTTAGTTTAAAAAAAATCTTCTTTTAACCTGTAGAAAACTTCTTGCTACAACTATATCAAACAGTTGCTACTGTTTATACCCTGCCTGCACAAAGTGCTACTTTGCTCAGGTATTATTTACTTGCTACACTATAACAAACAGTTGGTACAGCTTAGACCACACACTGAGTGCTACAGCAGTCAGTTTGTCTGCAAATGCAGTACTGGCTTTTAAAAGCCAAAGAGCAGTCAAGATGATGGATGGCTGATTGTTCCCCTTCCAACACTTTGCACCCAGAGCTGTTGCCCCTCTCTCGCAGCCTTAGCTATGCTGTTTCTCGGATGCATACATACCCACAATAAGCATTGCTACCCATACTGTCCCAGACCCACTCACACACTGTCCCTATATGTGGACACACACAAACACACACGCTCTGACAGGTAGACATATACTTGCATACCTGTTATACATCCATACTGCACTGCTTACCTGGACTTGCATTTTGAGCAGGGTGAATCTGCTCCACTTTCCCTCTGCAGATTCTCTCCGGTTGAGCAGCATCGGTACATACGGCTAATCTGTTGCATACAGTTATGCATTCTGTGTATTTTGTGCATTGTTCTTTACAGACTTTGCATAGTAAAGATGTTTGTGATTAACCATACTATTCAAGAATCCTTTCATAACAATGCACCAGAATGTGCAATGGCCTCATTTAAATAAGCCATGCCTCAGGATCACCACATTTACTTGTTATTCTGAAAACTCTCACTTCTAAGTTGCACAAGACTGCTCTACTGTGCAGAGATGGATTTATGAATTGAGACCCCCTTTTTACTGTGCAAAACCAGTTGCACAGCTTTGTGCAACTATGCAAGCTGTCTATGAATCCCAGTCCAAATCTGATGGTGCAGACTAAGTATTCTTAACAGAGCTTGGGAAGAGGATTAAAATTAAGGTGAAAAATATGCAAGTTGAAAAACAGCAAAAGAAATGGAATGTTAATATATTATAAAATTAACGAGCCAACTATTTGACTTGAATTTTATCTATTTGTTTTTGTTTCTCTTCACAATGTTACTCCTGAATAATTGACTTCTGTTTACTTCTCAGTTAATGTTCAGAACATAGGTACTAATAGCCCTGCATTAGCACCAGATTACAAGACAATGACACAGTAATATGTGCATTTTATATATATATATATATATATTTATTTATTTATACAGTGTTTTATTGGTACTCTGGCAGCCTCAAATAGCCCCTTTTCTGTTTATAGGATTGGACGCCCCCCTAAATATCGCAAGATTCAAGAAGATAACTTTCAAAGTGAGTTGGCTTTTTTAATGTGGTGTTTTATTAATGAAACAAATCATGCTAAAGTTTTATTAATATTTTTGTCTGCATTCCAGAATATTTCTTGTGAACAGTGGTTTTGTGACATTACAGATCAGTCTGCAAACCAGAAATGCTCCAAAAGCTATAAAAATCTCATGCACAAGGCTCAGAAAAATGGGAAAAAAGTACAGAATGAAAATCACTACATGAAAATGTCATGAATAAAAATGAATTATTCATTTAAACAGTTTGGAAAAATGAATGAATTAGTGTTTAATGAATCAGTTATATATTTAAGCACAAAGTCTGAGAGAATGGTAATGCTTTCTGATGATGCTTTTCTTGAAGTGACCACTTTTTTGCATGACTAATCTTTAAAATTACGCATTTTGGTAAGATAGGAAGACTCTAGCATATACAGTAGAGTGCATATGTGTACATATTATTGTTATTATTATTATGTTTATTAATTTTAAAATGAGTGCCACTAGATTGGCATAGAGAAATAAAATCCTCACTATAACCCATGGAGAGGGCAGTGTTGTAGGGGTCGTCTGCGACAGTCAGTGATGGAAGTTGGGAGTGTCACATGGGAAAAGTAGTGGCCCAAAGACAAAGTGGGGGTGGATATTTCTGAAATGCTGTGGAGGCAAAGTGGTACTACACAGTGTTCCCATTGCTTGCCCACTCCTTGGATGTAACCATGAGGGATGGGGAAGTGAGTAGAAGATAAACAAAAAGTCCCCCAGTGGATGTATATGAACGAGACTCCCAGAATGCCCTTAGATTCCATTAGTGGCTCTAGTGGATTAGTGAAGTAAGTCTTGGGGAGGGAGGTTTGGAGTAACTGGCAAACTCAGTAAGGACATATATAGAGCACCGGGCAGCAGTACTGCAAGAAGGATGTAAGGAAGACACAGAAAAAAGTAACATTTTTAAATGAGATTTACAGTGCATCATACTATGACTTGCATGCTGTACATAAGTAAACATGGATGTATGCAACAAAACTAAGTTACGTGTATAAGATATGACATTTCTTATAGGTTACCTACATGTAGGGAGAAACCCATGTTATAGTGAACATTTGGTAATGTTATGTTATTGAAACCCAGAAGCAAATGTAGAATACAACCTTTCCATTAAAATAATTACATTTTGAAGTTGCATAAATTTCTTGCACTTTGTTAATTCTTTGCTTCTCTTGACATCCTGATCAATAATTTTGATGCACTACCCCTTTATCCTCTGCTTTCACAGAATCAGCTTTTTTTTTCAAGTTTAGTAGTGACTCAAGGCGTTTGCTTTCATGTCTTCCCTCAGGCTCACACAAATAATTTTGGACTCTCTTCATTTTTGCATATCATTGAAATGTTTTTTTTTCTTTTTACCATTGCTTCTACAAAACTGATGACGTGCTGGACTTGTCTTTCTCTTGTCCTTATACCATGCCTCATATAGAAGGCTCATATTTCTACTGTGCCATAATTCCTGTGTACTGCATGTCTCATTTTCTTGTTTGCACATTTTTACTTTGGACATCATTGTATTTTATTATTTGATTCATAGTTTTTCATTTCTTTCAGAAAAAATGCTAACTTTACTAAAAAACTGAACTCTAACTATGAATTACAAGTCTGCACTCTACAACGATTTGTGACACTGAACCAAATAAACTTAATTTTTAACATTTCTTATACCACATAATATTTATATTATCTATTGATGCTTTTTAATAAATACTCATATATGTAATACTTGTTAAAATCTCCCATTTGTTACTTAGAAAGTAGTGTATTTTTATGATGTCCAACATTATTTCATTACTGCTGCAGTAACCTTAGCTATATGGATTATATTCTGCTAAGGATATAACATCCGGACAGCTCCCAAACCGAAGGGTACCTTCCACGCACTCAAACCATTAACCAGCTCAGTCAGAGCTTAAGAAAAATAGTAGTTTGGGCATCAAGCCCTTTGGAGCTTTCCTGCTGCCAAAGAGTGCTCCTGTTGCAGGCTTTTAAGGATTGACAGTTGGTTAATACCTCGCATTTCTGGGTAGATAACTTCATTTTGAGGAAGAACTTCAATATCTTATTTTATGATTACAGCTTAACTTTTTCCGTAAAGTTTTACTTTTAAGCTAGGAAAAGTGTTTTTGCTGACTACCATGTGGCATTTAGTCACTTTTTATTGAATGTTATTTTTGTTTTACTTTTGAGGAAAAAAAGTTGTTAAAATGTATTTAAAACTACTTTGCATATCTGAAACTTATTTTAAATTACCTTTGGGGGTAGGGAATATGTTTAATTATTTTCATGGTGTTTTTGGTGGAAAAAAATCAACTTTTTAAATACTTGTCTGTTACATCGAATTTTACTGCCAGACTTCCCAGGGATTAAGGGGTCTTTTTTTCACTTCACCATGGAGCAGCCTATTGGTTCCAAGTTCTTCTTTCTTCTAACCACAGAAAGAAGAAAATGTCAAAGCAGCCTGTGCTCCTTTAGCAGGCTACTAAATTGCATCAGTGACAAAGGGTGACTCCAATGTGGCCATCACTGGTTCATTGGACTATTCATCTTTTTTTCTTGGCTCCCTCTGGCATACTCCATACAGCCACCATGGACTGGGGGTTACACACATCCTAGTCAGCTGCTGAAGTGCCCTTGTTTGGCAAGGGAGAACCGCTTTTGATTGTCTTGGAAGAAGGGACAGGGAATACCTCTCTGCTTAGCCAAACTAGAATGCCTGTCTCTAGGGAAGCTTTATGTGTTAAAAATAGTTTTGCTTCTGTAAACAAATCCTGTCAGAAAGAAGCAAAAAGACATTCATCTTCACTTGATTCTGGAGTGATTTATTGAGATTAGATCAGGGCTTAGTTCAGTGTCTTGACCCTACCAGATCTGGTGTTTCTGTTAAGAGAAAAAGAGATTCTTCACCATCTGAGGATGTCCAGTCCATTGAACGGCAAAATAATTGTGATGAAACAACTTCTGCTTTCTCCCCTCAGGATTTTGATTCTGAGAAGAGTGTTTGTTTCTGACACTACATTGGAAGGGATTTTCTGTTTATGAAACCATATCCAGAATTAATCAGTTGTTTGAAGTAGGAGCATAATAATCTCCTATTGTCTTTAAGGAAATGTGATTGTAACTGGAATTTCCTGAACCTACTCTAGTTCCTCCTGTTCTTCGAGGTTTGGAAGATGTATTAATAACAGCCTGTAACTTCACTAACAGCCAATCTGCTGCCTCTAAGAAAGCAGATAAATTGTGTAAAGTATCTCAGTCTTATAGTTTTATTTTTTAACTTCAGATCAGATCCAGCAAGGATTTGCATGGTAAACCAAACTACTGCTAAACATTTAGCTAATTCCAATCCCTCCCATTCTTACAAGGATGGTTAAGTCTTTGGAAGATGTGGGAAAAATATTTATTATTCTGCAACAGTTATTTTTTTTTTAGAATTTTCAGTTGTCACACTCACATTTTAAATGTTATTCTTGCTTCCTCTGAGAATATGAGGAACATTATGGCATCTTTTCCCTCATCTGATTACTTCTATATCTCAGGGACTACATATTCTTTATAATGTACTTATAATACTGCTTATGCCATTTTCAGATCTGCTGTTAATGGAATTGCTATGAGGAGGTTTGCTTGGTTGCATACTTAAATTCTCCCACTGGATGATAAAGCTGAAATTTTGAATTCTGCCATAGACAGAGGGGTGGTCGTTGGGCTGTCTGCTGCAGAGGTACTTAGAGAAGTTGATACATGGAGTTTCACAGATTTTTCAGCTTTCCTTCTCCAACTTTGTCAGGGATTTTAATGCTACCCCTGCAGCACTTTGCAAAAAATAAAATAAGCAGGTACAACAAGCAGCAAGGATGCTTCAAAAAGAAAGGAGTCCCCTGAATGCAGGACAATCTAACACATCTGAATGACTATCTTCAGAATTCCTCCTTCCCAAAAAGCAGTCTGAGCCTCCTTCATTTCTCTTTGTTGCAACAGTCTCAAACAAATGAGTTCTGAGAGGGATTTATCATTTGCTTTGTAATAGTTCCATCACATAGAGCAACAAAGTTAAGTGAAGCTTTTTCATTTCTTGATCTGTTTCTAAGTTCATTTTAGAACTTTTTATCTTCTTTAAGGAAGGGCTTTTAAGTCCTATATTAGTCATTCCAGTACGTAGTTGCACTGTATTTTGCTATTTAAGTGGACTAACTATTATTGGTATTAAACCAATTTCTTTCTTATGTAGTGAGTGTATGTCAGGCTAGTTCAGGACTTGTGTTTGTATTAAGGCAGTTCCAAGCCAGTCATCTCAGAGTTAAGGACACCCTGTTGTATGTGTGTTCCTAAACCTAGTGTATCTGTTGTTGCCTGCCCCTTATGATAATTTGACAACATAATTCCTCTCTGTACCCATTTATTCCCTCTTGACAATAAGCACGTATCATTTTGCACCGTCTGCCCCTTAAGCTATTCAGTAGGCTAAGAGACCTTTGATAGAATTGCTCAGTATTGAGAGTACTGAAATTGCTTACACTTTTTTAGTGCTAAGTTAATGAGCTTTACTATAATCAGTTTACCGCAGTGGTGGTACTGCGGTAGCGTTGTCGCCTCACAGTAAGACGCTGTCCAGTTCGATTCTCGGCTAAAGCGTCTTCTGCGTGGAGACATGCGTGAATGGGCGTACCTTCGTTGAAGGTTGTGCATCAGGGCTGGTAACTCGGCACGTAAAAATCAACTACCAATCATTAGCGGACCGGAGTTCAGCTGTGGTGACCCCTAACCGGGAAAAGCCGAAAGACACAAACAAACAAACTATAATTAGTTTACTGTTTCCTTCTGGTGATAGAAGAGGATTTCAGGGCTAGCTGTAGACAATAATTGCTGCAGAAGCTAAATCCATGTCTCGTTACTGGTTGGAGTGCTCTAGGGACTTCTTTGGTGCTTATTTTCTGTGTTGTAAATAAGATGATTTAGTGTGATACTGCCCATCACGTTGCGGTGTGGCTGACTGTACTGTACAGAAACAAGCATTTGAAGCCTTACGTTTCTCTGTAAAACCTACTCCCCAAATTTGTATTGTACTTTAAATATTCAGTAGCAAGTCCACTCGAAAATTATCTTAAACAAACAAAACACCAAGTAGTTAGAGTCAGACCCTGCTCCCCTCCCACAAGTCATTCTTGTCAAAACCATGGACCGGCACTTACCCACAGCTTCTGTAACTAGCCTGATTGAGATGGGTATGTTGAGACAGTGTAAGAATGTTCTCATGCTGTCTGACAATCATCTGTTACTTAAATAGCAAGTATGTGAGGAAATGTACATATATAGCGTCCTTGGTGGCAAAAATCTCACGGTAAACGTAAATCCTCAGCAGTACTCAACACACCACACCTCACCAAGGCCATGACAATACACATAATCTGTTGTATGCTGAGGTACTAAAGAATTAACTTGCCTAAACCTCAAAGACCTCCAAAATGTAACACAGGCACAAAATGCACTCAGTAAGTTTAGCCTACCTCCTCACATAATACAAGGAGTCACAAAGTCACTGTTGCTGAACCCAGCATTCTCTTTATACATGACTCCACTGTAAGACATACAGATGTATCTCTTACCAGGCTGAGCAAGGAAAGAGTTATAGTTGCTTGTCTGGTGCCAGGATCTATCTTATCTCACACACACACACACACACACACACACACACACACACACACACACACACACACACACACACACTCAAGTCTTTGGACGACAAGTACCAGTATGACTGTGTCATAGTGCATGTGGGTGTCAGTAGTTTGAGGTGTATCTCCCTATACTGTATGAACAGAGATGATGGAGCTCTTAGACTTTGTGGCCTTGGCAGGTATGAGCCTAGCACTAAGCAACATTCTACCTTCTGCAAGACTGATGCCACAATATCAGCAAAAAATAATTAACTTCAATAATTTACTTAGTTTTTGGTGTCATTGAAGGGGGTACGATATTTTTCAGCCTCGACAGACCACGTTGCTTCACCAGGGATGGCCTGTATCTGAACCCTCTAGGGTTTTGATTATTGGAAAAGATGTTGTCCACCCTCATAGTGCCTTTTTTAGACAATGCCAAGCTGATAAACCTATCAACATAAAGAAGCAAGCAAGGGAAATATGAAGGTGCTCCTGATCAATGCTCAGAGCCTAAACAAGAAACTCCACTACCTACAAACCCATCTCACCCTGGAGGACACAGATGGCTGTGTAGTGACTGAGACATAAAATGGTGGAGAGCGATCTCAAAATCACAAAGCAGCAGTGAGCTGAGCTTATTGTGAACAGTGTTACCTACAATGAGGTTGAAGATACAGCAAACTTACTGGCAGATAAATTCAGCTCAAACTTTACCTCTCTCTTCATCTGTGTGCCCCACAAGATATACCTGAAATCAGATCACCTCCAGCAATCACACAACACCAAGTCCTAAAACCACTATCAAAACCAAAGCTAGTGCAACAATGGCTGCTGTATCCTTCGATGTGTCTTAAATAGCATGAAACAAAATGTAGCCACCCCCCCCCTTGCTTAACAACACTGTTCAATCTCAGCATCCATATAGGTTTTGTACCAAGCAAATGGAGAACAGCTACAGTCATTCCCCCACATAATGAAGGACCTTCCACAGACCCTAGGTAATTACAGACCCATAAGTCTGACCAACCTCATATGCAAAGTCATGGAAAGACTTATCATGGAACTAATCTATAAGGATATAGGGAAACTCCAAACATCAGACCTGTCTCAATTTGGATTTATCAAGGGCATGTCATGTTTATTGAACCTGGTGGACTTTTCTGAAAAATTCACCACAGCAATGGATGAAGGTAAAATGGAATACACCGCATAAGCTGACCTGGCTAAAGGCTTTGACACAGTGTCCCACTCAGGCATAGAAGAAAAGCTAAGTAAACTGGAAATAAATCCCTCCATCACCCAATGAATCGCCAGCCAGATGACAAATAGGACACAAGAGATCAAAATAAGGAAGAAATATCTCCAGAAAGAGACCAGTCACAAATGGAGCCCCCTTGGGTTCAGTGCTAGGACCTCTTGTGTTTCACATGTATTTCTTATGAATTAAAAGCCAATACCAAAGGTCTCCTTCTGACTAAATTTTTTTGCAGGTGACTGTGAACTGGGAACAGTCATGGACTCCCCAAATGACTTGGCCATCCTACAGGAAGATTTGTCTCAAATAACTGATGTCGCAATCATGGGCTGAAATGAAATACTAAAAAAATGTACTATTGTATCCTTTGAGAAGTCATCTGTTTCTGGGAACTACCACACTGGCAATATGCCCCTAAACATTAACCAAGTTGTGTGGGATTTGGTAACTTATGAAGACAGTGACCTAACTTTTGACCAACATATTTCCACTGTCATAAGAAAGTCCTTCTATATTGCGCAGATTGCATCTAGATTTATAAATGTCATTGTTCCCCTTACTCAACCCTCTTAAGGCCAATCACTGAGTGTAATGCCTCTTTTGGCATGTATATTTCCAGACACATGCAACAGCTGAATGCCCAATGAGAAAGATTCATGCCCTAAACAATATGTACTGCTTGGACCAACTCAAAGCCCTATCACTATATTCAGTATCCTACAGACTGCTAAGAGGTTACCTGTATTTAGAGTAGAAGGCATCTGCCAACTCATTACTGGGTCTACTATATATCAGCATGTCAAATGGCATAAGAAATACTCAGTCTTGGGATTTGGTGGATGAGTATTAGAAAATCTACCCCAGGACTGCCCCCTGTAATACTAATGGACAGAGGCAGCTCCTAAATGCTATGATTCCAGTTATTTTAAGTTGGTTTAATATATAATTATTGACCATGGAATTAATAAGGTCAGTCTAATATCAAATGGAATAGTTTAATTCAAACACCAGAAAGGAAACTGGCTCGAGTTAAAGTGGCCTGCATGAGCAGCTAGCCTACTACTTACCATTGAACCTATGAACATATTCTTCATCGATAAGACAGCAATGGGAATGCTCCCCTCTTTTTTGGGTATTCCTCCTCATGTGCCAAATCAAACTTCCATTTTTGTAACTGAATTTATTTGTGAAGAAGACAAAAGAACACACAATTAGCACAGTATAAACAGACTCAAAATTGTACCATAACCTGTAACAATATGTCCAACAAATAACTGAAAAGCATCATCCATTTAGAAAAAACATTTACATCACTAAAGCTCTAAGGTATAGTGGGAAAGAAATCTGACAGATTCCTGTCATATAAACACATGCACATAAGAAAATATTATGCATCACATTTAAAGCTTTCACATAGTCTTTTCCAGTGTGAGGAAATATTGTCTAGAGAGTCATCTGGCTTAAACAAATATATTACTTTGCTAATACGGTGTTGTAAAAAAATCAGCTGTACTTCTGGGACAATGTACTTTGTTTTCCAATGTTTAACTTGAAAGAGCTTAATTATACTAGCCAGAATCTAGTATACCTCAAGTGTTTCCCAAACTAAACTGTCTTCTTTCTTATACACCCCAAATATCCAAAAATCCCAAAGTCAGAACACCTGCATAATCTAAAACAGTTTTTACTTTATTGGTAGTGAAGTTCCAGTAGACTTGAACCTTAAGACAGTTCCAAAACATATGATGATTATCTGATCTCTGTTGTTCACAACTCCAACATTTACAAGTGGCTACTGTACACATCTTTCATTGCTTACATGGCATATGATGCCATCTAAACATAATGCACAGTTGCTGATCATGGTATTTAGGCCACTTTCTCAACATGCCTATCGACCTCCAAAATTGACCCCATTCCCCTTTTGAAAAAGCTACATTCTCTTGTTGCTTCCTTCTACAGATAACTAGGCATTTACGAGCCTTGGCTCTACTTGCACACAGCTCCTTATAGATCAACTCTGCCTTCTGTCTTGTTGTCCTCCACTTGTTCGATGGTTGGATTTTACCCTTCCTCCCTGGCTGGCATATAAATTTTCTCCATAGATGTATTCAGCTGCCCATATAGAAACCATTCAGTAACAGGTAGACCAGATTCTGCTACTAAAGCCTCAAACCTCTTCCCTTCTTTGTTTACTGGGAATTGGACAATGTGAATCCACTTAGTAATTCCTTCCATATCGAATTTATTCCCTTCACCCTCAGAAATGTGGGTCTGCACTGATCTCTACAATGAATCATCTTCTGACAAACCTATAAGTAAATTTAGCTGGAGGGCTAGTGCGTATCTTTCAAAGCGAGGTATACCCAACACCCTCCCCCTCCAGAAATGGGGAAGATGTGCTAGTGAAGCTGAAAGCATCCTTCCTGTCCTCCCTAAAGTTGTATAATCAGCGAGACTTTAGATCAGTTGAAGGAATGGATATATTTGCAGGAAATACAATATGTGAGGCATTGCCATAATCTGTACTACCCCTATGCTTCCCAGCAAGGACTGAAAAACACTGACTGTCCACAACAGATTTTTTTACCTTAGTCTCCAGTTTATGACAGTTCACTACTATAGGGAGACTCTCAAATGCAGGCCTAGACAAGAAGCTTCAGTAACGTATGACTTACTCGAATACCCATGCTCTCCTAATGTCCTGTCCTTCTTCAGAATTCCAGATTTGGAGGGATTGCAGCATAGGCCTGATGCTGCACTAAAATATTCAAAAATGTTCAGTACTTTGTCCAATACAGCAAAAAAAGTCTGGTTTATAAGACACATTCAACTGCAAACTTAAGAAGTATATTGAGTGAGCCATCAAACTGAGACATTACATCAAGAACTGCTCCAACTCTAACAGCTAATTCTTCATTCTTCCAATAATAGTAAGAAGAGCATTGGAGAGAGTGGGCATCCTTATCTAGTGCCCCTGTTGATGGTTCCTACATTCGATAGTCCCCCAATTATATGTTATTCTAAAGGTGGGACATGTATATAATCTTTTAGCCCAGTTCCACAATGGTGGCCCACATTCCTGCTCCTGGAGGACTTGAAAAAGAAAATGCCATTCTACTGAGTCAAAGGTCTTCCTAATGTTGAAAAGTACTATCCTTACCTTCCAGTCTGTTCCCTGTAACATTTCAAAAAGTGCTCATAAGCCAACAGTTGTCAACTACCTTTTACAGATCCATTCTGCCCTTCCCTAGTTATCTGTGGGAGAACAGCATCCAATCTGGTGGTAAGGACATTTGCAAATATTTTCAAATCGACATTTATGAAATTTGGGAATATTAGGGAAATTGCTGTAAAGTCACTCCAGTTGATGATTCTGTGCTTAATTAATGCAAGAATCACCTGACTGATATCTGCACTCATGAATTGCCTGTCTATATCCTGATTAAACTCTGTCAGTATTTGTGCTAAATTTTCTCCACCCCATTTATAAAACTTGGCCATAAAGCCGTCGATACCTGTGCAGTTGAAGCTTAGACGCTTTAGAAATCTCCTATGTTGCAAACTAATGGTTCAGAGATTCTCTTTCCAATAGGAATAGTTTTAAATGTTTGGGCTGTGACTTTGTCTTGGAAAAATTAACTCATGTACCATTTAAGCTAGCTCATCAGGCTGGTTTGAGGTTCTTAACATGGAAAATAGTTTTGCTGATTACTCTGACTTCTGAAAAAAGAGTATCTGAGTTGCGGGCTCTTTTGGTGGGTCAGTCTTATCTCATTTTCTATAAGAAGTAATCCTTCATTTATACCTAAAGTGGTATCCAAGTTTATTTTGAGGCAAGCTATCCATCTCTGTCTATGCTTTCCAAAACCTAAAAAGGATGACGAAAGGATCCCCCATACTTTGGATGTCCACAGACAACTCAAGATAGTATCTTGACAGAACTAAATCTTTCAGGAGCTCTGATCAGTTCTTTGTTTCCCATGAAGGTAAGCATGTTGCTCATGCATATTTCACACGTCTGATGCTGTTATTAGCATAATAAATCAGACACCTCAACTGAAAAATTGTCAGACCAGAAATGGAACAAGGAATTTGACCCACAGACATCATCACAATGTGCAGCATTAAAAACATTTTCATTGGGTCATCATTTGTGTCCTTGACAGTCTCTGTCAATATATGTCTTTCCTTTGCTTATAGCCTGTGAAGGAAATGTATGTCTGAGCAAAACCTGTGAGGGAAATGTATGTCTGAGCAGCAGTTTTATTTGTGTATGTGCGTTTATCTCAGGCATCCCATCACTATTTCTTAGATGACAGACCCCTGTTGAACTGTGTAAGTAGCTCACCAGATTAATCCCTTGCCTTTCAGAATGCAGGTGGCAATGGCTGTGGATTTACGTCCCACTTTCATTTGTTTGCACCATTAGCCATGACAAATTAAGAAGCCACATGTCCAAGTATATGGTAAAATTCATGCACACATGTAGTGATTAAGGTATACTGCATGAAATTGAATCTGTACTCCTTTTAATATTAAAAGCTGTACATTCTGAAGCAGGTATATTCACCCTAGCATTCTATTAGGTGTTATGCCCATGCACCTCTCCTGCATGATCTACATTAAGAAATACTTTGCATTCTTACTAACCTTTCATCATACTACCTATCTATACCCTTTCAATACTTGCCCTCTCCCCCTTCTTGAGGGAGGGGGCTTGTATCAACTTTTATTTGGTTATGATTTCCATGCATAGTAAATTATGCTTCTAACACTTATACACTGTATATACTGATTGCAATATTTAATTCTATTTTTTTTCTTTTATTATTATATCACAGGTTCCTCCTCATGCTTTATGAGTATCCTATGTCTTCCACTGTCAAATTGCATGTATGTCTGCTTTTAATTACATTTATACTACTGTTTTATTTGATGTTATTTAACTCTCTGCAACTTTTCTCCCTGGGCCTCCACTGAAAATGTGTATTTATTACCCAGTCTTACATCCCAAGAATAAAAATGTCAATAAATATTAATAAATAAAAATTATTTGTAATATCTTTCTGATTTCAGTGCTATCATGTTCTCTTTATAGGTAAGAGTGTTAATGTACATTTGGCCATAATCTTTCTTACAGAGATGAAAGTGTTTACAAAAGTATTGTGTCTATTAAAAAAATAAAATAAAAAAGACACAAAACTTGCAGGATGCTCCCATGCTTCTTGCAGACACTAACAAAAAAATAAATAATTTTGTCTACTGGCACACCACCTAGGTGACCAGATACACAGCACACACACCCTCCCTCCTGCCTGCCCCAAACATTCAGGTCCAGTTTCTGTGCCCTGCCCCTACCCTCTTTTCTCACATTTTAGTAAAATAATAATATTCTTTTTTATTTTAATTTGTAGCAAACTGCTTGCTACCGATGTAGCAAACAGTTCCTATAATTTATATCCTACATGGAACTCAATAACTCAGGTTTTATTAAAAAAAAAAAAAAAAAAAAAACGTTTCTGTTTAAACTGTAGCAAACTGCTTGCTACAAATGTATGTATACATCTGCATGGAGACCTGCAAACTCAAGTTTTAGTTCAGGAAAATTAAGATTTTTTTTACTTTTAAACTGTAGCAAACTTAGCAAGCAGTTTGCTACAGCTTAGACAACACACAGAGCACTACAGCACTCTGGTTTGACTGCAAATACAGTACCACAGTACTGGATTTTGAAAGCCAAAATTGCATTAAAGAGTGATTGATGTGATGGATGGGCCAATTACACCCCCCAACACTTCTTGCCTAGGGCAGGTGCCCCTTTCAGCCCACCCTACCTACGCTTCTGCTGATGGGATCTATCTTGTGGTATTTCAAGAAATCATGACCAAGGAAATTCTTAAATGGGCTCATGAAAATACCAATACTGGAATATTCTTTTACAATGTCCGCTCCCACTCCCACATCCCTCCCTCCTACTTTAACCCTCCTCCACTCCAGACATCTACCCCCTTCCACCATGACTTCATATACCTAATTCTATATAATCCAACCTCCTTTACTCCCACTCTAAACTCAAATCTCTAATACCACCATCTCACCTACTTTCCCTACCCATCTATCTAAAACACAGTTAAACATCCTAATCCCACTATGTGTAACTTACTCCTTAACAACCTTCTACTAGTTCAGCTAACCCTCTTATATCATCTCATTGCACCCAAAGCATCATTATCCTCCCTCCATGAACATCCTACCAACCCTCTCCCAAATAATCAACCTTACTCAAAGAATTTCATCACAATCTCTCCTTCTATCTTAGCCACAAACATACAACTTTCTAAAATAAAAATACCTCCTTTTTACTCCCAATCTTCTAAAAACAAGACAAAGCTTATTAGATACTACCCACTCTCATCAAAGACTAAAAGCTCCCCCACTACAATACCAATAGCAGGTGACATACACCCAAATTCAGGTCCAAACTCAAACCTTACCTCAATCCCAAACACTCCACTCACCCCAGGCCATCAAACTACTCCTCATAAACAAATCTCCTTCTATTCTGTTAATACCTGAAGCATTCTCAACAAAGTTAGCCAATTTCATGCATGAATAGCAAATCATACCCCAGATATCATTACAGTAACAGAAACCTGGCTTAAACCTCACAACCTAGATAATGATATCCTCCTCGCTGGCTATAACATAATACGCCTTGACCGTAAATACAAAAAGGGTGGAGGGGTTGCCATACTATATACTAGCAATCTTACTATTTCTCCCACTACACATCCCATCCCATCTTTCTCCCCAGCAGAAACACTGGCAGTTAACCTTAAACTGAACAACTGTACTACAATCACAATAGTGGCCACCTACATTCCACCAGGAGATAATATTCCACTTCTGGAAAACATTCTCTCCTATCTCTTCCTGAACATCCCAAATGAAACAATCCTCCTTGGTGACATAAATATCAATTGGCTAACCCTACAAAACCCAGGATCCCCACACAATATTAACTTATATGGATTTACTTAGCTAATCACTCAGCCAACACAGTTCAACAACACCCACACTACAAATACCCTCATTGATTGGATACTTGCCTCAGCCCCATCCAAATATCACAATCCCGAAACTCTTCCTGATTCCCTGAGTGACCATTTACCCATAAAGGTGCTAAGATATACAAACCACCTCCCTAAACCACACAGATGTATTACAAGACATGATCTCTCCAATTTTAACCCAGAGATACTAAACATGCTCATATCTAGAGTATGCTGGGATTTCCTCATCCAGCTCTCCCTAGATGAAGCAGTCATTGCTTTCAACTCTACTTTTCTGGATATTGTAAACTCATTAGCCCACCTCGTAAAATTAGTACAAAAGCAAAAATATCTCCTTGGCTAACAAAAAGCACAAGAACTCTCATGAGGTCCATAGACAAGTCCTGGAAAAAATGGCTACAGACAAAAGATCAAAAGGACCTACAAAGATATAAAGAACAAAGATACCTGGCCAAAAGACTAATCAATAAAGACAAAAAAGATTTCTATTATAACCTTCCTTCAACACTAAAATCTGACCCAAAAAATTCTGGAATGCTATCAATCAAATACTTCATCCTGGAAACCCCACATCACCTAACCCCACCCCAGCTAAGACACCAGTAGAAACTGCCAACACCTTCAATACTTACTTTGTAGATTCAATATCCAAACTCTTTAACTCAAACAGCTCTCATAAGATGTATCCCATAAACCCAGATTTCTCTTCTGCAACTACCCCTCCCAAAATCTTCTCCTTTAAGCCCATCTCCACGACATATATCTGAATCCTACTCTCCAAACTAAAACCATGCTCAGTATCTGCAGATAACATCCCATCTTACTTTCTTCAGGCAGCTGTCCACTCCCTAGCCTTTCCCTCATCATCATCATCAACCACCACTCAGTCTCTGAATCCAAAGTACCATCTATCTGGAAACAGTTCTAAACCCTACCCATCCACAAATGTGGCAACTCCACTGAAATCTCTAACTTTAGACCTATTGCCATCCTTTCCCCACTGTCAAACGTTTTTGAAAAATACATACATACTGAAGTCATGGATCATCTCTCTCAAGGAAACCTTCTTACTCCCACACAACATGGTTTTAGACCTAAACCTATTGTAGCTGAACCCAGCTCAAAACTCCTTGGTATCACAATTGATGACCAACTAAAATTCAACCTCCATATAAATAATTGTATCAGGAAAACTCACCTTAAACTAGGTCTACTCTATAGAAATAACAAATTTCTTACTCAGGA
Source organism: Protopterus annectens (assembly GCF_019279795.1). Taxonomy (NCBI): domain Eukaryota; kingdom Metazoa; phylum Chordata; order Ceratodontiformes; family Protopteridae; genus Protopterus; species Protopterus annectens. The sequence continues at coordinate 1,092,048,643 of NC_056746.1, read as the reverse complement.
AGCAAGAATAGCCCTCACCCATGCCTACCTTCTTCCCTGCTTAACATGCTGCTCACAAATCCTTACTAACCTAAACTCCTCTCTGCTTACTAGACTTGAGATTACATACCACAGAGTAGCTAGATTTGCAACCCAACAATCCTATAGATCACACCACTGCCTCTCCCTCAGAAACTTAAACTGCCCCACCTCCTCCTACTCTCAGCTCTAGACCATACACTCAATTCTTTACCAGCATTCCTTCTGTCCAGCCTTAAACTCAATCATCTCCCATTATGCTCCTGCAAGAAACCGCCAAAGCTCTTCTCAAGATTTCTTAAAAATCTATAAGCCAAAATCTAAATCTGGATGTAACTTATACAGCTACCATCCCTCTATTGAATGGAACAAACTTCCCCTCGAAATTTGAACAAACACGCATCCCAAAACATTTAAACTAACTCTAAAAGAATATTTCAACAGGAAATGGATCTGCCAATGCTCAAACCCTCCTTGAAAACCTCTTTGACCTCTCCAGTCAAAGTGTTCCTCTTTCACTATACTTCATTATACATCCTGTTAGACAAATTACAATAAATGTTTCTCCTGTTAAATCTTTTATGCTAACTACTTCTTTACAAATTGCCATGCTGTAATCTTGTTGTTGTTTTAAATGCTACTTGTATAATATCTGTAATCAATGACCAAATGTTGTTTTATATATGTGTACTTGGAGCTTTTCTCCCTGGGCCTCTGCTGAAAAAGGGCTTCGGCTCAGTCAGACATACCCGGTCAACAAATGTAAAATAAAATAAATAAATAAATAAATGTACAGCAAACTGAATAACTAGAAACTGAAACACAGCAATTATAATGCAACTAGTTGAAAAATATATACATACTGAAGTTATGGATCATCTGTCTCAAGAAAACCTTCTTACTCCCACACAACATGGTTTTAGACAAAAACATAGCACCTATACTGCACTTCTATCCTTTCTAAATACTGTTTTCATGGCCCAGAGATGACAAAAAACTAATCTCCTCTCTCTTTCTTGATCTCTCAAAAGCCTTTGATACTGTCTCTCACACTTTACTATTGAACAAACTGTCTAACCTCAATTTCTCCCCCAAAACAGTGGCATAGTTTGAAAGCTGTCTAAAAGATAGGCTCCAATCTGTAAAAATGGGACATTGCCTTATCTACTCCCCTTCCAATACATATGGGTGTGCCCTCAAGGATCCATTCTAGGGCCACTACTTTTCAACATCTTCACAAACCTGCTCTACACCTCCTGTTCACACTGTTCTATTATTCAATACACTGATGACTCTACATTCATAACTATTGCAAACTCCCACTCAGAACTCTTAACAGCTACCCAGTCATCCTTTAACACAGTAGAAACATGGCTCTCAAACAACCAACTCAACCTCATCCCTAAAAAACAAAGCTCCTTCTCTTCCTCCCTAAAACAGCCAGTCACATAAAGACCTCGTTTACTATCCAGTCACTCAACAAGACCCCTATTGTAGCTGAACCCAGCTCAAAACTTCTTGGTATCACAATTGATGGCCAACTAAAATTCAACCTCCATATAAATAATTGTATCAGGAAAACTCACCTTAAACTAGGTCTACTCTATTGAAATAACAAACTTCTTACTCAGGAAGCAAGAATAGCCCTCACCCATGCCTACCTTCTTCCCTGCTTAACATGCTGCTCACAAATCCTTACTAACCTAAACTCCTTTCTGCTTACTAGACTTGAGATTACATACCACAAAGTAGCTAGATTTGCAACCCAACAATCCTATAGATCGCACCACTGCCTCTCCCTCAGAAACTTAAACTGGCTAGAACTGCCCCACCTCCTCCTACTCTCTCAGCTCCAAACCATACACTCAATTATTTACCAGCATTCCTTCTGTCCAGCCTTAAACTCAATCATCTCCCATTATACTCCTGCAAGAAACCGCCAAAGCTCTTCTCAAGATCTCTTAAAAATCTATAAGCCAAAATCTAAATCCGGATGTAACTTATACAGCTACCATCCCTCTACTGAATGGAACAAACTTCCCCTCGAAATTCGAACAAACATGCATCCCAAAACATTTAAACTAACTCTAAAAGAATATTTCAACAGGAAATGGATCTTCCAATGCTCAAACCCTCCTTGAAAACCTCTTTCACCTCTCCAGTCAAAGTGTTCCTGTTTCACTATACTTGTATTATATCCTGTTAGACAAATTATAATAAATGTTTCTCCTGTTAAATCTTTTATACTAACTACTTCTTTACAAATTGCCATGCTGTAATCTTGTTGTTGTTTTAAATGCTACTTTTATAATATCTGTAATCAATGACCAAATGTTGTTTTATATATATGTACTTGGAGCTTTTCTCCCCGGGCCTCTGCTGAAAAAGGGCTTCGGCTCAGTCAGACATACCCGGTCAACAAATGTAAAATAAAATAAAATAAATAAATAAATGTGTTATTTCAGTTTTCCCTCAATAAACTGGAACACTTCTACCTGAAATGATGGGTACACTGAAAAATTCCTGGACATGGTAAGTCATAATTCTTAAGAACAAATAGTACACCAGCCAGAAACATTGGGAAATTATCTAGCAGCCCCTGCAGTTCCCTTGTCTGGCACCTCCTTCAACTGTAAGCTGAGAACGAAAAAAGAAGTCCTGTCCAAGATAACATCTTTTCCAAGTTGAGGGCCAAAAAAAAAAACTCTTCTTTGCTGATACTGAGGTAAACTACTTGCTATGAAAGTAAAGCGGCTTGCAACAGTTAAAATTACACACACAGAGTACTTCAGTGGTGCTTCAGCCATGACAGCAAATACAACATCAGAATTCATGTTTGAATTTTGAACTGCACTACTGTCCCATCTTACAGCCAGGGTGACCACCCACTTTGTTCTGCCCTAGCTACACCTCTGAACCCAGTCCACTAGGGGTTGGAACATTATAAACCTCATGTTTACCAACATAGGACCGACTTGTACTGCTCCTGTAGTATTCCCATTTCTGTTTTAATCCAACAACAAATCATTGACCTTCTCCTTTAAAAGACTCCCATGGTGAATGCTTTTGAATTTAAGAACTCTAAACAAATTAACATTCTCATACAATGAGCTCTTGAAATTCACTGACAATTATATCATAGCTTCAGCTGATATATAAGCAGCTGAGTTCTACTCCCACCTAAAAAAGTACATTGATCTCACAGTCCCCACTAGAACCAAGTATAATGGGAAATTCAGACACAAACTATATAGGTGGTCTGTCCATATAAATAAGCTCTACAAGAAGATAAAAAACTTCTTAAGTCCTATAACAAATCCAAATATTCCATCACTGAAGACGTCAACAAAAAGATCTACAAAGAGCAAAAACTACCATCAGGAAGACAAAGCAAAACATGAAAGTAAACTAGCATCTAATGTCAAGGGTAATTATAAATCCTTCTTTAATTACATTAGGAAGTTATGAAATTACACCCAACAATGCTCTGATTTAATCCAAAATAGCATCATAACGCTGTGACTGTAAGGATGTAGCAAATACACTGGCAGATAAATGTAGTGCAGACTTCACCCCAGAATTGAAGTTCCACATACCCCCAAGCCCCTTACACCCCCAAGATCAACATGAAACATGCTCTGACTGTGCTCTCTAAAACTGAAATGCCACTTGTCGTGGCCCCAGACAGTGTATCTGGATACCTAATTAATAGCAACAAACGAGCCTTTGCAGAACCCCTCTTGAACTTGTTTAACTTAAGTTTAGCCACAGGGTATGACCTTGAAACATGGAAAACAGCTGTTATGATGTCTCTCTATAATTGGAGCCCTAACACAGACCCTAGAAACTGCTGGTATTGTTAATAAGCTAAAACTGAATATAGACCCTTAAGCAGTAAGGTGAATAGTTAAGGTGGTAGATGTATCCTCAGAAAGCAAGAGTTTAACTGGAGGTGTATCTCAGGGCTTCGTGCCTTCTTTTTGACATTTGCTTTTCTGATTTCCAACCGTAAACTCAGACCTTTGGCTAACTAAATTCACCAATGACTGTTAGCTTGGCTTGTTTGATCACCCCTTGATGTGGAAGTACTACAGTGAGAACTAAACCTTGCAAAGCAATAGTGTACCGAAGAAGACTAAAATTAAATGTAAAAATGTGCAGTACTGTCATTTGGTAAACAACTCTCACCTGCAGTTTAATTTATACCCAGTGCTTCTCTCCAAACTGATACATTAGTCATGGATCACTCCTGCTTTGCCAATATTTCCCTCTCCTGCAGCCATCACATAGCAGTAGGACTCAGGAATTCCTTCTGCCTAGCCCTTCTGATATCTAAAGGCATCTATCAATTTCAAAAGAAGTTAATATCCATCTGTGCACAGATGTGATTAGACTGATTATGAAATACAGTGCTCATCTTGGCATATATCTATCCAGATATGCCATGCATCTTGAAAGGCCTTAGGCATTAACAAAAAAAGATTAAACATCCTAAACTATACATACTCTGTAATTCCTATGATTCTGTGGAAACATTGACTACTTCTGCAATGTCGTTTATGTAGCCTTAGCAGAATAGAGAGATGTGGCTTCTCAGTGGAAAGGTAAACAACAGGAAGTGGTTCCCAGTGATTTAAAACTTCTCAGACTAATATTGATGGTAAGAAATGTTGAAATAACTGCATGAGGTCAAACTGGTCAGTGTAAGATTAATGTTGTTGAAGATAAGATTAACTGTTTGCTTTCTAGTGAGCAGAGTACAGGATCTAAAATATGTTTCACCTTAGGAATATCGTAGTGAACAAAAATTATTAATATTTGTGGCTGGGTTAGTAAGACTGTAAATCATGGAGGAGCCATTTATATGACCCTAAGACCTCCACGGAGTTCAGCAAAGCCTTTAGCATGATACTATGCCTTGTTGAGCAACCTGAGTAACCTTAGAGGTAGCACTGATCTGAATAATTTTTTATTTTATTTATTTTTATTTTTATTTTACATTTGTTGACCGGGCTAGTCTAACTGGATAAATGTCCATTTTCAGTAGAGGCCCGGGGAGAAAAGCTCCAAGCATGAACAATTTATAACAAAGACATGTATAATAACATTACAGAGGTACAATTAACTAAAGACATTATGTTAAAAAATTAAACTAAGTAAACAAGTACACTAAGCACAAGCTGGGTATGGGCAAACAGAGTCAGGTCCTTACATTTATCCTATTACTATGAGAAAAAAGAGAAATCAGTAGATTTGGAGGTATAGGTAAGGGGCGAGGGGAAGGGGTATGAGCAGGAGGGGAAAAGTTTCAGTCTGGGTTAGCACAAGGACAAAGCCACTGAGTTTTAAGATGTTCTTTAATATGCTTTTTGAATAGAGAAGTAGAAGCTAGAGTAAAAAGTTCAGGAGTGAGCTGATTCCAGTTTTTACCTATAGTGTTTGAGAAAAGTGAGTCACCAGCTTTGTTGTAAGATTTAACTGATGAGACCAGGAGTTTGTTAGCAGAACATAGTGTAGCTAGGTTTTTATGGTGTAATCAGATTAGTGAGGATAGGGGTGTTATTGGGGTGGTGTAGGATCTTTTGAGTGATAAGTAACTGTTGACAGAGTATATGGTTCTGCAATTCTAGCCATCCTAGTTGTTTAAGGTTAAGGCAATGGTGAGTTTGAAATGGAGAGGTTGTGATAAATCTAGCTATGCTATTATAACAGGTAGAAAGTTTTGAGATATTATTTTTAGATAGGTTTGTATATATAGCTGAGGCATAGAAAAGGGTAGAAATGAGGTGGGTTTGGGCAATAGTTTTCCTGGCTGTGGGGATAAGGAAGGGTTTAATTCTATAGAGGGTTCCAAGTTTTTTGTTATCAGCCTTTATGGTGGAGTTAATATGGTCATCATAGTTAAGACGGTTATCAATTGTAACACCTAGTAGGCGGGTGGTAGTATCAGGGGTTATGTTTGTAGTATTGTTAGAGGTAATAGAGAAGAATGGAGTGGGTGATTTATGAGATGGAGTAAAAAGCAGTAGTTTTGTTTTTTTGGGATTAAGCAGGAGGCAATGTTGCAAAAACAGTTTTCTACAATTTGGAAAACAGTTTGGGTTAGGGACTGGAGGGAGGCTATGTTCTTGGCAGTACAGATTAAGGTAGAGTCATCTGCATATTGGATGCAGGTGGCTTGAGGTATGTTCATATGGAGGTCGTTGATAAATATGGAAAAAAGAAGGGGACCTAAGATAGAGCCTTGTGGGACTCCAATATTTACTGAAAGTAATGAAGACAGTTTGTTGTCCCAAAGTACTGCTTGCTGTCTGTTTAGAAGATAACAACTAAACCATTGTAATGCTAGTGGATCAAGAGAATGAAACTTTAGTTTATGTAGAAGTAAGTTATGGTTAACCATATCAAAGGCTTTTGACAGGTCTATAAATAACGCAGAGGAAAAGGAGTTAATGTTACGATTTTTATTTATAGAGTCAGTGAAGGATAGAAGGGCAGTTGTTGTGCTGTGGAATGGTCTGAAGCCATGTTGGCAGTTGGCTAGTAGATTATTTTGTAGTAAGTGGTTGAGTAGTTGTTTGTGAATACATTTTTCCATTATCTTGGCTAATGGGGAAAGTAAGGCAATAGGTCTATAGTTAGAAAGCTCTATGGAAGAACCACCTTTATGTAGAGGGATGATGTGGGATACTTTCCATATGGTAGGGATTTTGCCTTCAGAGATAGTTCTGTTAATAAGGATAGATATGGGGTAGTCTATAGCTTTTGCGGCAATTTGTAGGTATTCAGATGGGAGATGGTCGGCAGAAGGGGTGCAAGGTTTCAGTTTTTTTAAGTAGCTTGTAGATAAGAGATGTAGGAACAGGGTGTATATGAAAGGTAGGAGGTGAAGTCTTGGAGGTATTAGGTGGGAAGGCAGTAGGTGGAGGAAGAGAATTGGCTACGGATTGAATGGCTTCTGTAAAGTAGTTATTAAAGGCATCAGGGATCAGGTTGGAATTATTATGGTTGAAACCTAATGGGGCAGGAGTAGTAGAGTGACCTGGCTGAAGAAGTTTGTTTAACCCTGACCAAAATTTATGTGGAGTTTGTTGAGTGGATTGTTGGAGGTGAAGGTAGAAGTCTTTTGATTGTGATAAGAAAGCAATCATCTACATACTTGAGGGAAAGTGCCATTTTGGGGAGGAGAGTCATCTGAAATGTGTAAGTTAATGACATACAGCTTGAACTGAAAATAAATATACACATCTGAACATGATTCACCAGTAAGCAAGAGTGTGGGAGTAATGAAATTTAGAGAAGATGTAAATGAACATTAGATCGAACAGTGTTGTGCACATTGTTGCACAGTGCAAAAGAGAGAAACCAGATGCCAAACAGGAATAAACTCTTCAAGAGAGATGTAAGCCAAAGTCAATAGTGAGTGATCGAGTACATCAGATCAAATAACCAGGAACACATCAGCTGTACGTAAGGCTTTAATCCACAGTATTGCAAACCACAAATACAATACACAGATTGCTGCAGTTGATAAGCGCTTTCACCCAAAAATGAGCTTCATCAGATCAAATCACTGCTACCCATGATTCCCTTATATATACATTATAAAATCATTAATTAACTGCAGCAATCTGTGTATTGTATTTGTGGTTTGCAATACTGTGGATTAAAGCCTTATGTACAGCTGATGTGTTCCTGGTTATTTGATCTGATGTACTCGATCACTCACTATTGACTTTGGCTTACATTTCTTATATATATCCGAGTGATTGGGAGTACTTCTTCTATCTAAAGGCATATTTTGGTACTTTTCTTCAAGAGAGATGTTTCATAAAATGGCTAAGTGAAAAAGAGAGTCAGTAATGATTTTAAATGACGGGAATCTGAAAGGCAGTAAAGTGTTGAGATATATAGTCAAAGGCATTATGCCTCTTGTAACTTTTACAAGTCATTTCATTTATATGTCGTAACTGAATCAATCTTTTGCTTTCCACCCTTTGTCAATAACTCAGTTCTCTGTATTTTGACATTTGTCCTACTGCATAGTTACTTAACTATATTTGTATAAAATACAGTTAATGTAAGAGGCCTTACTACTTTATGTGTAGTTACTATCTTATCTATTTTGACATTGTAAATTTTATTTTAATTGTATTTTGTCCAACACTGTTGATATTGCATAATGTAAAAGATTTTGTTTGTACTGCATGTACTGGAGCTTTTCTCCCCGGGCCTCCACAGAAAAGGAGCCTTTGTGCCCAGCTGCACTTCTCCAGTCAACAAATGTAAAGTAGATAAATAAAAATCTGATAGACAACTTTCTGTCTTTGAATCACTGTTGACATTCTGCATTAGAATCCTACACTGTTCTGGAGGCCTCACCTCATGACATTGCAGACAAGCAGATGTATTTCTATGCAGATAATCAAAATGATGCATTAGGTATCTGACAAACTCACAGGGAAAAAAAGGAGGCATAACTGTTACATTCTAGTGGCTCCGTTCGAAGGGGTCATTCTGTAACACTAGAAAGAGGAATTGTATGGGTAATGTGAGGAATTAATACAGAAGGTGAGAATAGTAGGAACAACTTTTCAGTGGACATGTAGATATGGAGACTTAAAGGAATAAAAGCATTTAGTCTTCTTTTAGGAGCTTATTGCACTGTGGTAATAATGTGACAATCACTAGGAACTTGCAACACATATGTGTATATATATATATATATATATATATATATATATATGTGTGTGTGTGTGTGTGTGTGTGTGTGTGTGTGTGTGTGTGTGTGTGTATATATATATATATCTATATATATATATATATATATATATATATATATATATATATATATATATATATGTATATATCTATCTATATATATATATATATATATATATGTATATATATATATATATATATATATATATATATATATATGTGTGTGTGTGTGCATATATATATATATATATATATATATGTATGTGTGTATATATATATATATATATATATATATATATATAATCTTTCTATATGTGTATATATATATATATATATATATATATATATATATATATATATATATATCTGTATATGTGTATATCTATATCTATATCTATATATATATATATATATATATATATATATATATATATATATATGTATATATGTATATGTATATATATATATATATATATATATATATATATATATATATATATGAAAGACACAACAACAATTGCTGTATAAGCTTACTGGTTCGTGTAAAATTAAAGTGATGCATGTGTGCATTTTGTCAACTATTGAAAAATGACATGTAGATGTAATACATCTATGAGGACTGATGTCATCTGGAGAATTGTGGAGGGAAGTAGGAAATTAAATTATAGTAGTTCATTTCAGATGTGCCAAATATTTAAAACAGAATGTCGTAGTATCTTTTCATCAGTTCTGGTACAGATTAATTGGCATGATTTTGTTTTCAGATGTGTCTCCAGACAACATGAACCACTCATTTTTTATGTCTGCCTTGTCTACACATCCAGACCGCTCACTGTCCCTCTGTTGGGAACAACACTGCAAGTTGCTTCCTGGTGTAGCAGGAATCACTGCCAACACAGTGGCTAAATGGACCATTGATGAAGTAGGGTGTATTCTCATATGTAATGATATAATTGAAGTTTAACTTGGTGCTGTTTTTAATGCTAAATCACAAGGCTTGCTTTGTTGGGTTTCCCAGGTTTCCAGATTTGTTCAGACACTAACAGGCTGTGAGAACCAATCAAAGCTGTTTAAGGACCAGGTAAGAAACAAAAAAACCAAAGAATTTTCTACACAGTTGTTATAGTTACATGCTTTATTTTGGAAAAAGAGAATAAATAATTAAGTTTTCTGTTCTTTACCGATTTGGCTTCAGTCAGCAGGTTTCATCTGATTTTATGACTCCCAAAGACTGCTAAGAACTCCATTAGAACTGCTCTATCTCTCAATTTAAACACCATATTCTCATTCTAAGGCCCTTCACTGATCCAATTAAGTAATCCTACAAATTAGCACTATTAAACCATAAGCACTACTTACTCTTAAACTCTCTACGATTACCCTGTCCTCTATTGGTCCGTCTTAAATTCAGTTTCCCTATATTACTCTAGCATGTCCAAAGGTCAGTCAATGGTTTTCTCTCCAGTCCAGCTGGTGAATCTGGGAATTTTGAGGCAATGTTACAACTGTCTCATGTACACGGACAACACTCTCCTCCTCCAAACAGGTTTGAATATATGTGAGAGATGCAACTATTTAGCCAAACTGGAGGCTGAGCTCTCTCATCTCAAAACTGGTGTAACCAGTCAGAAGGAGAAGGTAACCTCACACAACACAATTCCAGTATCACATAGTCCCACCACATCAGCAAACCAAACACATAAATACACAAAAACATACTCGGAGGCTCTAAATAAAAATCTACCTAAGCAACAGAGACCTCCAAAGCAGACATCCAAGCAAACGCTACTTCAAAACAAAACACGCACAACATGTAATCAACAAAGTCAGTGTGCCAAGCAGCCACAGCCCTTAAGGCTGAATAACACACCTGATACTCTTGTAATAGGTGACTCTATTGTCAGACACACTGACGTCCCGCTCACCAGGCTGAATAAAGAGAAGGTCACGGTGAGCTGCCTGTCGGGTGCTAGGATCCGCCATATAACACAAGCACTCGGGTCACTCCAAAGCAAATACAAATATGACTCAGTCATTGTACATGCTGGTGTGAATGACCTGAGACGTACCTACCTGGACTACAAGAAAAGAGACATAGAGGAGCTCCCTGATCATGTAGCCCAGGCTGGTATGACCCTGACCTTGAGCAGCATCTTACCCTCACCTAGAATGATGCCACAGTACAAAGACAAAATGATCGATTTTAACAATTGGCTAAAATTTTGGTGTCATTCAAAGGGGATCCATTGTCTGTCAGCCTGGGATGACATGCTCGACAAGCCACGTTGTTTCGCTAGGGACGGCTTGCACCTGTCACCACTGGGCTTTCGGATATTGGCAAAGGCTCTTGCCACCCCCATAGTGCCTTTTTAGGCAAGGCTCAAAAGTCAAACCCACCCCCATAGACAGCACAAGGAACAAGAAACTAAGGGTAATGCTGCTAAATGCCAGAAGTCTTAACCTCAAGATGCACACACTCGAAGCTCTCCTCAGTATGGAGAACATCGATATCTGTGCAGTGACAGAAACCTGGTTCAAGGCTCCAGAGAGCACCCCAGCACTACCAGGCTATACCTCATATCATGCTTTTCGGCCCCAAAACCCGGACCGAACCACAAAAGGAGGGGGAGTTTCCATATTTATCAAGGATATCCACACCTCCAGGTTAGTGGCATTGCAGTATTGGAGACCATCCATGTGCAACTAACAGTGGGCAAGACTGCTTTTCAGTTTATAGCATCCTACAGACCACCCTCTCAAAGTCAGGAATCCCACTCGACTTTCCTGAAAACATTGGAGAACATGAAGATCTCTCCAAACACCATTATATTGGGCGACTTCAACTACCCAAACATTGACTGGGAGCACTACTCAAGCCCCAGCACCTTAGCCCAAAGGTTTCTGGAAATTATAAACTCAAATGCTATGGAACAACTAGTCACCACTCCAACAAGAGGGGACAACATACTAGACCTGATCATTACCAACATGGGGACTCTATGCTCCACACCAGAAGTATATCCCTCATTGGTAAGATCAGACCATAAATTAATTTCACTGGATGTCCACATCCCGACCCCACCCCAGCCCAGAAAACCACAGTGAAAAACTTCTCAAAAGCGAACTTCTCACTTCTCAAAACCGAAGTGGAATCCTTCAAGGCCCCAGAGCTAGTGGAAACTACGGCCCAAACTGCAGAATCCTATATAAACGCATTCTACGGACATCTCCAGGAATGCATGGATCATGCTATCCCAAACAAAACCAAGACCCAATCATCCAAAGGCAGGCGCCCAGTCTGGTGGACCCCTGCCATAAATAAACTGTACAACAGAAGGAGGAAGCTACTACATGATAGTGCAAAATCCCTAATAGGGAAGGCATCTCTGATCAGTACTAGCAAAAAATTACGATCCCTCATAAAATCCTCCAAGGCCAGCTTCAAGAGAAAAATTGCACAGGACACCAAAGACAATCATAAGGCTTTTTTCAGTTATGTTAGAAACCTGGGATGCAACTCCCAGACTTGTTCTGAGTTGATTCTAAACTACAAAAAATACACTGAACCCACAGACATCGCCAGTATCCTGGCAGACAGGTTCAGTGCAAACTTCTCCACCCCCCCCCCAAAAGAGCAAGTATCTATCCCAGCAGAGGGCTGCCTCCCAAACATCTCTGATGCTCAGGTGAAGGCTGCCCTCTCCAAAGCAAAAAAACACTGCTTCCATGGGACCAGATGGCGTCCCAGGTTGCGTCCTACATGAACTCCAAGAGGAACTAATCCCTCAAATAAAACAGCTATACAATCTCAGCCTCACTACAGGATATGTGCCCACAGAATGGCGTACAGCAACAGTGGTCCCACTCCACAAAGGTGGAGCCTCTACGGACCCTGGAAACTATCGCCCCATAAGCCTGACTAGCTTAGTCTGTAAGGCTATGGAGAGGATCATCATGGAGCTCATAAACAAAGACATTGGGGACCTACAGACACTAGATCCTACCCAGTTCAGCTTTGTCATGGGCAGATCCTGCCTTTTGAATCTGGTTGACTTCTTCAAAACAGTCACAAAAGCCATAGATGAAGGGAAGGTAGTCCACACAGCCTATCTGGACCTTGCAAAGGCATTTTACACAATACCCCACTCGGGCATCATAGATAAGCTATCCAGCTTAAATATAAACCCCTATGTCACAAGATGGGTCGCAAACTGGCTCAAAGACAGAACCTATAGAGTGAGAGTTGCTGGAGCCATGTCTGACTCAAAACTGGTCACAAGTGGCGTCCCACAGGGTTCTGTCCTGGGACCACACTTGTTCGGTATATACTTTTCCGAGGTACAGGCAAACGTGGGAGGACTATGGCTCACCAAGTTCGCAGACGACTGCAAACTGGGCGCCATAATCAACTCTCCAGGTGACACAAACATCCTTCAAAAAGGTCTCACAGAGACAGATAACTGGTGCCAGCACCATGGTTTAAAGCTAAATGCCAAAAAATGTATAGTCATACCCTTTGGCAAAAACAATGTGCCCACAAATTACCACATAGGCAGAAACCCATTAAGTACAGAGAAAGTTATTAGGGACCTGGGGACCCAAGTTGATAGCAATCTCTCCTTTGAAAACCACATTGCCAAAATGGTTAGAAAGACCTTCTACACAGCCCACCTCATCACGAAGGGTTTCACATCTAGATCAAGAGAGGTAATCGTGCCCCTGTATTCATCCCTCATCAGGCCCATCATAGAATACAATGCCCCTTTTGGGATGTACCTTACCCGACACCTGCAGCAATTAGAAAGACCCCAAAAGTATCTCACCAAGAGGATCAAGGGTCTCAAACAAATGCCATATGCTGCTCGGTTAAAAAAACTCCAGCTCTACTCAGTTGCATACCGCCTACTTCGAGGCAATCTATGCCTGACATACAAAGCTATGTCAAATCCAGAATTAATGGACATGCTCCACCTCAGTAAATCTAAATCCCTTAGAGCCACACGCTCGAGGGACTTGAACCTCAGCACAGAAATAAATAGAACTTGCTGGAGGGACAGGTTCATAACCCAGAGGCTCCCTTCGCTCTGGAATAGAATTCCATTTCATGTAAGGCAGAGCACCTCACTGAATCTCTTCAAGAAGAATCTCGATAGGTGGATGGGGGATCATAGGTTTGTCCCAGGGATTACTTCTGTGACACTATTAGACAGAGGTACAGTAAACTAAACCTTAAAAAGGGCACAGTATACTCAAATCAAGGGGTGGCGTAAGCCATACAGAATCGGGCTAGGCTTATAATTGCCCCAGGGCAGATAGCCTAGTATGAACCTATGAACCTATAATGTAAATATGCTGAGTGTCTTGGAGGCAATGATAGAGAGAGGTAATGTATGACAATATCAGCAGTGTTGCACTTCTAATAGCTTTGACAATGATCCTTTCTCACTCACCAGTGAGAAGATTGCACTCTAATATTCTCCACTGCTTACCATGTGATGGCATAGATTTATTTTCAGTCCTGGACCATCTCTGTAACAATTAAGAAACATTCTAATGCAGTAATATGCAAATTCCTGAGTTGTATAGCAAGAGAGCAGTAATGCCTAGCCACCTGATCATGTCCTAGCATTTAAACATCACCAAAATGGACAAGTAGAATGAGATCATGGCCACTAGTTAACTTACTGGAGCTGGTGTATATCCAGTGGAAAAGCATCACTGTAAGGTATATAATTGCCATTTGACCATAAAGTGGTTTACTATTAAAACTGTGAGCGGAGATGCTCCGCAGATGGAAAACTCGAAACATGGATGTTCGATTTTACATGTTGCTGAACATCTCCATGTTCGAAAGTTCATATCAGCAAATGCAGAGTGCATAAGCTGATATGAACTCGAAGTACTGTACAGAGATCGCAGTACAGTGCAGTTTGGGAAATTCATCCCTTTCCTCACTGTAGTGCGATCTCAGAGTTGGAATATATAGTTAGCAGGGGGTGTGTGGCACGCAATGTGAGGTGTAGGAGTTTAGTTTACCTGCGCTCCCATACAGACATCACATGATGTGTTCAACTATAATGTTGAATCTGCTGAATTCATTCACCTGATTCGACATTGTGCTTTGTCGAATGTTTTTGTTTTCGTAATTATGTTTCGGTGTTCTGAGCGGAAATTATTTTGTCACGCGACATTTTGATAGTAAATCCATGAAACCATCATACACTTACCCTGTATTCTTACTATTTCTCAAAGCAAACAACATATGCCATCTGTTCAAATGTAAATGAGCAGTGTAGCTAATGTGTTGTATCTTGGCCAGCCTATCGATTCCTCATTCTTCCTCTTTAGTTTTGTACTTCTCTCCCATTTATTCCTTTCTGTTGCTAGTCTTTTTCAATTATTGCAATGGCCATATGACCATGTTTGACTGGCTTCATGGGTCCCAGGTGGCTGGCCATGGGAAGCTGGATGCAACAGTCACTGACCAGTTTTCTTCTCTCTGATAGTAGCCCACCATATTCTGGGGCAATTCTGTGCAGTGGTATAGGCCAGAACATAGTTCTCTCTGTGCTGTTCAAAATGTAATTATTCCATTTTTTTAGATCAGAAAGTCTTTGGCTATGCTAATCATACATTTTCCTAATAGAAAAGAGTTTTTAACGTTTTTATTAGTTTTTTCCCATCGTCTAGGTAAGATCCTTACTAGCCAGCCCCCTGTAGATAAGTTAGTCATGGCAGAATGTTTATCTTTGTCATTTAATTTCTTTTCATAAAAAATGATGATAATTGGCCAGTTTATGCAAGTCTGTTGCACTCTACACTTTTCATTGTCTGTAATATGTTCATTATATTGATCACTGCTACAGTAGCTTTAACTATATAGGCTATGTCATGCCAGGGATATAACAGCCAGCTTCCAAAGTATCAGGGCATCTTCCATGTCCCTAAAATGTCAATGTGTTTGAGCTGAGCTGACTAAAAAGGCAGGTTTCAGAGCCAAACCCTTCAGAGCTTTCCTATCATTGATGAGAGCACTCCTGTATGGGCTTTTGAGGATCAATAATCAACTCATGCTGTTCCTTTGCTGGGCAGATATGTTCCCTTTTGGGGCAAAAAAAAGCATCCACATTAAAAATAAAATTGTGTTATTGTACTTTCCTGTTTAGGAAAGTTATTTTTAAGATAGAAGTTTGTGTCGGACTGTCACAAGACTTAACTGCACTTTTAAATGGGAGCACACTTTTTTCCTGTCAGTTTAAAAGTTGTTTAAAGTAATTGTAAACCATTTTTTTCTGGAGACATTATGTTTATTTTACCTTTGTGGGTAGGCAAAGTGTTTTAAAGTGCTTTTGACTGTATTGTATGAAAAAAATGACTTTTAAAGACGTTAAAATATTATCTGGTTTTGCCGTTTTATTTTCCCGGAAAGAGGAACTATTATAGGCTTGTCCATGGAAGGAACTACCTGTCCCACAATCAGTCATTCTTCCAGACACAAAAAGAAAAGTTAAACAAACAGCTTTTGCCATCACACCTGACTAGGAGTTTCCCCTCAGCTTCAGGTGGGTGTCTCTGCTATGGCCATAGTTTGTTACTTAGACCACTCATCTTTTACCCTGGATCCCCATGGTGTACCTACAGCCATTATAGACAGACTGCTGTGGTCCCCGCAATGGGCAAGGGACAGCCACTCAGCCTTGGGAAAGGAAACAGGGAAGACTTCCCTGTTTATTAAGAATGCAGTGCCCAACCTCCGGGAGGAGGCTGCTGCCATTAATAACATTGTTGGCTCTATTTTTCCTGTCAAAAAGAAACAGAAAACTAAATATGTATCAAATCATCCTCATATTTCCTTAGGAGTAGTTTTAGGGGTACTGCTCATTGTTTAATTCTTGCTATTGATCCTTTTTTATAAGGGGGTTTCTGGTAAAAGAAAGAGGATAACTCTTTTTCTGAAAGTATTCAGGATTCTGAATCTGAACAGGAAGATGAAGGGACAGATACTGGGGATTCTGATTCAGACTCAGGGGAAACCTCAGTTTCTGGTTCTCACTGTGAAGGGTTCTCTTTCTCTGAGATTATTTCCAGAATGTGCCAGCATTTTCAGCGGGAGTACACTGAGGTTTCTCAATCCCTCAGAAAATATTATGAGCCGTCACAGAAGGAATTTCCAGAACTGTCATCCATTCCCCCAGTTCTGTCAGCTCTATAGGATCCTCCTATGATCCTATGATTCCCCCAGTTCTGTCAGCTCTGTGTGTGTCACTGTCTGTGCTCTGCCTGCTGCCCCTAAAAAGGCAAATAGAATTTTAAAAAGTTCCTCAGTTTTTTAAGTTTTATACACTTTTTCCAAACATAACCTGAAGCTATAGCTTTAGATAAACTTACCTTTGCTAAACATTTGGTTAATTTCAATCCTACTCTTTCCGACAAGGATGGGAAGGTTATTGATAAGTATGGGGGAAAAGTATGCTTCTGCAACTTCAATTTTCAGAGTTTTAAATGTCAGGCTCATACGTTAAGGTTTATTCTGACTAACTGTGAAAGTATGCAGAATGCTTTGTTTGCAGTTTCTAGTGAAAAATCTGCTTAAATAATTCAGTTTCTACCATTATACATGTCATAACTCATTGTTTATAGTGTACATGCATGACTGTTAATACATCTTCCAGGTTATGGCCACAGCTATGGTTTTGAGAAGGTTTTCCCATCTGTGTTCCTTGAACCTCCCAGATAATGAGGAAAATGTGATTTTAAATTCTGTGTTACATAGAGTCATAGTTTTTGGTTCCTCTGCTGCAAAGTTTTTTTAGCACCTTTATTGAATTATCACTTAAGACATAGGCAGACCTACATTTGTATAAAAGAAAACAACCCATATTAACATATTTCCTCTTGCAAACATTATTAATCACATATATTCTTTTATATATTTGTAATCAATTCAACATTACATTAATTTCCTTTCTCCCATCTTGTGTTGGCTTAATTCTTAGAATACTTTATGCTGCCTTATGAATATAATATTCTGTGTGGTTGTTGTCATTTTCTTTAAGGATCTGCCTCCAAAATCCCACTCTCTCCTTATTTGTTTTTTTAATCCCCCCCCTCCTTTATCATCATCCCCTTGCTCTTTGAATTATAGCTTTTTGCTCATGTTGTGTATACGAACCTTAACCGTGTAGCTCTGAAATATCCCTTTAAGTCAGGTAATCCTAATCCACCTTGTTCTGTTGGAAGGATCAACGTATCCCATCTGACCCTTATCCTTCTCCCCTCCTAGATAAAAGTCCTTCAGCACTTTATTAATTACTGTCACAACTTCTCCTCTGGTTGATAAAAATATGCCTGACCTGTATATAAAACTAAATGGACTAAAAACATCTCCACTGCTTTTATCTTGTTATTCATATCCATAAACAATAGCATCCAGTTTATCTGTTGTATTATCTTTTGTTTATTCTGTTCCCATGTATCTTTAGCTGCCATAACAGAAACCTTTTTAATCCATACTCCTAAATACTTTATTTTTTCGTGTCCCCACAAATATGGGTATAGCTGGCCCAAATTATGTGTGAGTATGTAGTTACAACTGTAGATTTTGTTTTATCTTCATTAATTTTATATCCAGAAAAGACTTGGAACTGTCCTAAGATGTTCCACAACACTGAGATGCCCTTTTCTTGTTTTATTAGGTACAAAATAACTCCAACTTGTTCTTGGTTACCATACCAATTATATCCTTGAATTCCCGAGTCCCTTATTTTCTTTGCCAGTGACTATAAGTATAAAGCAAATAACAAAGGGGAAAGAAGACATCCCTGTCTGGCTCCTTTGTTCAGATGCATCTTGTCAGAAAAGTACCCTCCCACTTTATTTTTTGCCTCTGATCCCTCATTTATCTTCCTAATTAACCATATTATTGTATCATGGAATGCAAATGCTTCCATTGCCCTTCTCATAAAATCACAGCTTAGTCTGTTAAATGCTTTCTCTGTGTCAAGACCCACCAACAACAGCTGTATTTTCTTACACTCTGCCTTCCTTCTGAATCACCATTGTTCTGTTAATGCTGTCAAATGTTTGCCTCCCCTCCACAAAAACCACATTGATCCATCTCTATTAATTTAGGCAATGCCTTTACCATTTTTTTAGCTATTATAGACACAAACACTATAATCATGGTTTAAAATTGAAATGGGTTCATAGGTGTGTACTGGGCTAATGATGACAAGGGCCTTTTTAAGCCTAGCCATGCATCCCACATTTCTGACAAGTTCTGGTTCCCTAGATAACTGTAAACAGGGGTTTGGAGATGAAATATTTACAAGTAGGGGCCTGGGAAATGAACCACTTCCCTAGCTGTGTCCCTTTCAGACGTAGGTGCCAAACTAGGGATGAATTTTCTGTTACCAATCCAGTTGTCCAAGTTACATTTGAAATGAGTTAGAGAATTATTCTGTTTCACATGGGTAGGAAGACTGCTCCAGAGAAGTGGTAGTCTCTGCTATACCCAGCACATCCTGTTTATATCACAGGCAAGGTTTAACTTTTTAGAACAGGTAATTTTGCGGATATGCAGGAGGACGATCAGAGTGAGTTCTGACAATGCCTTGTATAAAAGACATAGATCTCCTCTCAACAGACTACAGGAGGCAGTAGACAGGGATAGGGCCTTGAGGCAGTCTGCATGGGAACCACTTTGGACGTTCCAATTGTTGTATGTGTCTGGTTAAGTACATATGAAATGGGGCATTGTACTCAATGATAGGTCTGATGAATGCCAGGTACACTGGAACAATGACTTCGTTGGACTTAGATGTAATACCTTTGTTTATAAGTTGTACAACATAGAATGATTTCCTCACTACTGCAGACACGTGATCAAAGACTAGATCTCCAAGTCCATAACTACTGGTCAGTTCTTTGGGGTGTGTTGTCAATATGATAGTTAAAAGGGGTGGATGACCTCCCGAAGTATACAGTTATGCATTTCTTGGCATTTAGTTTTAGTCCATGGCTCTATGACACCAGTTATTTGTCTGTGTTAGCCCTTCCTGGAGAACATTTGTGTCAGTGGGGGATTCTGTGACTGCACCTAATTTGCAGTCATTTGCAAATTTAGAGTCCATTGACATTGGCCTTGACTTGAGAGAAGTAAATTTCAAAAAGGGGAGGTACCAGGACCGATCACTGAGGGACACTACTTGTGACTGGCCTCTTTGTAGAGGTGGACTCCCCAGTTCTTACTTCCCCAGTCCTGTCTGTGAGCCCAGTAGCTATTTCAGCGGGGGACATAAGGGTTTATTCCTAACCTCTTGAGCTTGTCAGCAAAGCCTGAGTGGAGTATTGTGTCAAATGCCTTGGCCAGGTCAAGTTAGGCAGTGTGAACAGTTTTACCCTCATCCATTGCTTTGCTGACCTTCTCAAAGAAATCCACCAAGTTGAGCAGGCATGACCTGTGCTTGACAAAACCAAATTCCATGATAATTCTTTCTATGGCTTTATGTATGAGGATGGCCCATCTTTTGTGGAGAGGGATCATTGTTGCTGTTCTCCAATCATGAGGCATGAAGACTGCTTGGAGGCCACAGTTAAAATAGCAATTCCAGAGAGCCTGAGAGGTCATGTTTCACACTATTTAGAAAGCATTCTGAGATATTGTCTTGGCCCATCAATGTAGTCTTTTTGACCTTAGAGAGAGCATTGATGAGCTGTTCCCTAGTGATAGTAGGGGGAGTTGTATTTGATGGTATTTTCTGGGGAGAGGTTGAGGGGAAGAGAGGGGTAAAGTTGGATCTTGTCAGTCAGTAGGTTTGCTGTATCTTCTAGCTCAGTATAGGTGGCTCCATTAACCGTGAACTCCTTACACAACTGTGTATTATTGCCTTTGAGGTTGCGGACATAGCTAAAGGATGCTTTGTGGTTGCCCTTGGCCTAGGAGGCCAAATTTTCCTTAAAGTTGGCTTTGGTAGACTTTATTTGTCCTCTGAGTTGGTTGTTTACTTTAATGAAAGTGCTTTTATCCTTCTGGGAATTTTTACCATTATTTTCTTCCTTCTCTTATACAACCTACTGGTATTGTGAGTCCACCAGGGTGAGTCATTTTTTGAGTTAATTCTGTACTTCCTGATGAGAACAACTGCTTCCGTACAGCTATTAACATGCTTGTGCAGGATTTCTTTGAACAGTTCTGTGTAGGCAGCAGTGTTTTCAGGGTTTATGGCGGCTTGAATTTTTTTCCAGGATATCAGTTAATACCAGGAAGTTAGCCTTAGAGTAGTTCCTAAACATTGACCTTACCAGAGAAGATATTGCACAGGGAGATGTGCGGCACTCTCCCATATTAGTAAGGACCAGATCCAGTATATTTGCACCCCGGGTGAAGCTGGGCCTAATGGGTCTTTACTGCCTTTAGATATTACAGCCACCACAGCTTTCTTCCAGGATGATGGTGCATCTCTTTCTTTTAAAATACTGTTAAAGAAAGTCTTCACTTTCTTCTCCCAAGCTTCCATACTTCCGTAGGAATACCAACTATACCTGGAGACTTTCCTGCAGATTAATTGCATGTCACCATTTTTATATCATCTTCTCCTATCTTAACTGTTAATTGTTGAGCCTAATCTACCTCTAACCTTGTTGTACTTAACTCTTCCATAAATATTTCCAATTGTGCTCTTTCTTAAGTTCTACATTTTTCTGCTTTATACAATTTTCTTAAAATTTCAGAAATGTCACTAATACCTGTTCAGGATTTTTCTTGTTATAGACTGTATTCTTTTGGCAACAACCCTTTCCATTTTCTGTTGCCTAAGTTGTGCTAAAAGTTTTTGTCTTCCCTTATTTATTTATTCCCTTATTTTTATTTTAAGATCTTCCCTTATTTTCTCTTTAGCAGTCTGCAGTTGTGCCTCTTCTTGTTCTGTGTGATTCACATTATTCTAAAATACTTTAACCTTTGTCAGCCTTTCTAAATAATTCCTTTAACTTATTTTTCTCTTATTTCTAACCTATTCTCAAACTCCACTTTCATTTTATCCCACTCACTAGCTATAACGTCTGAACATTTTTTTCTCTTCCCTAATAACTTTCAAATAATTTCCACTACCCCATTCTGTAAATTCCACTCTTTTTAACTGGTAGGTGAAGTGCCAGTGTCTCCTTTTAACTTCATTACTTTGCATTTTTATCCTAGTTGATTTTGGCGTATTATCTGAAATAGTTGTTGGATGTGTGTCAAATCTTTCATTTAAATGCACATATTCCTGTGAAATATATATCTGATGTAAATCTTTGTTCATTAATTACTAATAGGACCGCGGTTCCATCCTCGGAACCGATATGGCCGTTTTCAAGCTCGCGCCAGCCAAAAACTCTCAGCTAAGACCTACCCATAATGCCCCTCTCCTAGTTACTCCAGATCTCGTTTGCCACGTTCCTAGTCAGATGTGCTAGCCATCTCTCTCAAAGTTAAGTAGAAAATTGTTATTTTTAAGACAGTTTCTCTTCAAAATTTTTTATTTTTATTCAAGTTAGCCTTTTCTCACTGTCGCCTATAACCTAATCCTATTTCCTACCCTTTACCTTGGTAATTTAATTTTTACCTCTGTTGGTACTGTCCCTCTCTCCTGCCTTTGACAGGCCCTTCCTTACCACGTGTGGTATTTTTTAAATACCTTAATTGGTATTCACTCCCTTTTTCTCTCCCTTAATTTGTTTTTTATGCAGAATAGCCTTGTTGCCTTACTGTGTCAGACAAAGCTAAGTTGGGGTTTAAACAGTGTGACAAGTGTGGGTGTAAGATGCCTAACTTGGGTACACATGCTCGTTGTGTCTACTGTTTGGACATGGATCATATTAAAGCTGACTGTGACATTTGTGCTAGTTTTAGTAATTGTACACTAGCAGAACGTAAAAATAAACTTATTTTAAAAGGTTTACTCAAGACACCTTTTTCAGAGGTTCTATCTGGGTCAGAGATCTCACCTCCTCCAAAGACCAAAAAACAAAAGGAAAAATGGAGTCACTCAGTTCCTGCATCTCCATCAGTTACAGAACTGAGTCGGCTCCATGCTTTGCTGGCGCCCTCGGTGCAGACCTCTTCAGTACCAGGCTCTGTGTCCTCTCCCTTGGTGCCATCCATGATATTCACCCCTATTTCAGTTCCAACCTCAGCACCACTGACTTTGGTGCCGTCCTTGGATTCCACATTGGCTCCAATGACTGTACCTGTTTCGGCACCATCCCCGGCCACTGTGCCGACAGTTTCTTCGGCTCCATCGGCTCCAAAACTCGAATACCTGCCAAGGACAAGATACTGTCCAACTTATGACCATTTTTTGGGGCAAAGTTTTAGCCCCTTTTTAGAAAGACTTGATTCTCCTTCAGCAGCCTCCTTTAGATCCACTAGAAGTTTTTCTGAATTAGGTCTAGTGCGGGTTGTGGACCAGCTTCTGACAGCTAGGGGATTGCCCATTCCAGCTAGACCTTCCGTCCCTCTTGGCTCAGAATCATTTACTACATCTTCCCCTGTATATCCTCCTCCGGCCTCTACCCAGATCCTGGAGATCTCAGTACTGATGTCCACTCTGGTGCATACTGTCTCGGCTCTGACAGCAGTGTTTCCCCTGTCGGCACCAACCACCCTTGCTGCATCGGCTCCGATGGAGCAGATGCTCTCTCGGAGCAGTGCTTAGACCGTTTATACCTTGGTACCTAGCCCGGCACCTATTTTCTCGCTGGCGTCATCTATGTCCATGGCTCCAATGACTTCCAGTTCTCTCGGAGCTCCTCACCTGGAGGTGGGCTCATCGGGGCGGGGTGTGACTCCGGTTCCAAGGTTGTCCCTCCTGGTTCCGAGCTCCCATCCCTCCTCAGGTGGGCCTGCTGTCCAGGTGATGGAGAGGGCCCTTCACTCCGAAGGCTCACAGTCAGCACCAATGACATCAGTTTCAGAACTCCCCCTAGCATGCACCTCTCCCAACCCTCTATTTTGTGACCTTGGGTATGGGAGTCACAAGAACCCCCTTTGAAGGGACCCCATTCTCTGGAGTCCTCCTCAGAAGATCCCACTGGGGAGCCACCCTGGAAGAAACGGTGCAAGAGGAAACACCTTGATTCCTCGGAGTAATCTATCACCGAAGGCACTGATTGTGATGTGGGGGCAGGGTCCCCACGGTCTCCCCCAGATGACTTCTCATTCGGAGACATTCTCAAAATCCTCAAGCAGCAGGGAGACTGGAAGTTCTCTAACCCTTCTTCTGAGGAATCTGTGTTCTTGCAGGCCTTCTGTGCCCGGCCATCTACTTCCTGCATGACCTCACCGGCAGATGACCTTGTTAAACTCATTGTGCAGTGTGCCTGGAAGGCTCCAGACAATGTAGAACCTGTCCCCTGGAGGCCAGACAAAATTTTATCTACACCTGAAAACCAGCCCCACTGGTCCAAGCAGTTGACAGTTGATTCTGTGGTTGTGACGGCGGCCAACAAGAGGGAACTGGCAAAAGATAGTTCCACTGTCCATCCTCCAAACAGGGAGTCCTGGACCATGGACAGACTAGGGAAGTGGACCTATGCTTCAGCGACCTTCACCATTTGGTCGCTGAACTATCTGGCACACTTTATTCGCCTCCAAAGAGACCTAATTTCTGAAATGTCTTCCTCTTTGGTGGGGGTATTGTATGATGAGGTGTGTGATACTGTCGCCTCACAGATAGCTACCCTTGAATCCATCTCAAACTCCTCAATGCGTTTGATATCTCACACCACTGAGGGGGCAGCTTGAGCTGCCGCATCAGGCATTGTCATGAGATGTATTGCTTGGATGTGGTTGTGTGACTTCGCAGACCCCTTTAAATCTTCCTTCATCAATGCACCTGTCGACAAATCTGCACTTTTTGGACCCAAAGTATGAGACACTCTTGCACATAGTGAGAAAGACGGAAAGACCTTGCCTGCTGTGAGCATACACTTTTCCAACCCCCAGAGGTCCTATTCCAGGAACCAGAAGGGAGGAAAAATGTGGTTCAAGAAATCCTAAGGCTCTTTTTGTGACACTCGTGGTGAACAATCCCCCTGGTGCAGAGGGGGCAACTCATATGGAAGACGCCCCTTTCGGGGAAGAGAGGGGTCTGCATAACCAGGGTGCTAGAGATTCTTTCTCCGGCAGACCCTACCAGCGCACCTGAGCAGCGGCTCGATTGCTTTCCTCTGGAAGCAGTCAGGGGTCATTTTTCTCTGCATCTGCCAGCCTGGCATCTTATTACTACCGATGTTTGGGTGCAGAGAATAATATCCTGAGGCTACCAAATACCATTCGATTTAACTCCTAGACCCATCAAAAGAATCCCCGATGTACCACCCAATCAGAGGGAATTAGCAGCCTTAGAAATAGAAAAGCTGCTAAGAAAAAGATTCATCCAACCAGTCCCACCAGACCAGACAGGATACAAGTTTTACCCAAGGTTCTTTCTAGTGCCAAAAAAAACAGGGGACTGGAGACCAATCCTGGATCTCAGCCTATTGAACAGATTTATCAAACCTAAAAAATTCTGGATGGTCACAGCACAGTCCATTCTTCCCTTCCTAGGGAGGGACAACTGGATGTGCTCTATAGACCTCCAGGATGCATACTACCACATAAAGATGGATCACCACTCTCGGAGGTTTCTCCGCTTCTGGCTGGGAGCCAATCACTACCAGTTCAGGGCGCTGGCATTTGGGCTCTCGACAGCCCCCCGAGTATTCACCAAATGTATGGCAGTTGTGGTAGCTCATCTTCGACTACAAGGATTCCAGGTCTTTCCCTATCTAGATGATTGGCTCCTTACTGCTTCGACCAGGAATCTCCTAGTCCATAGCCTCTCTTACACTCAAGGTCTCGCTCTCTGCTTGGGGATTGCAGTCAACAAAGGCAACTCTCAAATATCTCCAACAAAGACACTGGAACTTATTGGAGTGGTCTTCAACACAACATCCTGTCAAGCTTCTCTTCCTCCTCATAGGCTTTCGAAAATAAGACACCAAATCCAAGAACTTCCTCAGACCTATGTACCAGCACGTCTTGTACTGCAACTCTTAGGTTCCATCGTGGCTGCTATTTCATTAGTACCACTGGCGAGACTGCACATGAGAATCCTGCAGTGGCTCCTTTCCGTACAATATTCATTGCTAACTCACCCACTCGACCACATGATGCATCTTACAAACCGTTGCAAGGAAGAAATGCTATGGTGGATGAAGCCACAAACGAATCTTTGGTGTCGACCATTCTGTCTTCCCCAGCCCACGGCCATGGTGACCACGAACACTTCCTCATTAGGATGGGGGGGGGGGGCATTTCCAGGGAAAGACTGTCCAAGGCACCTGGTCCCCCATGGAGGCCAATTTGCACATAAATGTCCTGGAACTGAGGGCAGTTCTCTCAGCATTGCAAGCGTTCCATGCATCCCTACCCTCTGGGACCATTGAAATTTAGTCAGACAACATGTCAGTCATCTGGTATATCAACAAGCAAGGCAGAATCAGGTCTTGCCCCCTGTGTCAGGAAGCCATAAGGATTTGGCACTGGGTGATAGCTTCCAACTGCTTTCTTATAGCAATGCACATTCCCGGGAGTTCCAACCTTATTGCGGACAATCTGAGCAGGAACATCCTGATGCCTCATGAGTGGTCCCTCAATCCTGTAACAGCAGATCAGATCTTCCAGTGCTGGGGCAAGCCTTGCAGCGACCTGTTTGCTTCCCCCTAGACTACAAATGCAGAAACTATTTTGCCCTGATCCCCCCCTCAGGGGGAAGCACCAAGGGACACTCTAATGCACGATTGGACCCTGGGTCTTCTGTATGCCTTTCTCCCATTTCCCCTCATTCCAAAACTTCTCCAGAAAGCTCAGAGGTTGAGAAGCAAAGTGATCCTCATTGCCCCCTACTGGCCCCGTCAAGTATGGTTCCCGTTTCTATGGCCTCATCTGATTCACAGCCCGTGGATCCTGGATCATTCCCAAGACCTGTTATTTCACCCTCAGTGACTGATTCATCCGAACCTGCGCAATCTCAAGCTCACAGCTTCGTTCCTCCACTTCCAGTGATTGCCAGGCTGCCTGACATCCCATCTCCTGTTCGTGAAATTCTGCTGGCTTCACACAAACCTTCCACCAGGAAAGTTTATTTTAGTAAATGGACTAGGTTCTCTATTTGAGCCAAACATCAGAACTTAGATCCTTTTTCTATGTCTATTCAAAAGATCCTGCAATACCTGATTACTCTTTTACATGCAAGGGCCTCAGCATCGACAATCACTGTACATTTAGCAGCTATTGCCAGTTTTCATAATGGACTTGATAATTCTTCAATTATGTCACACCGCCTATACAAAACATTTTTTTGAAAGGAGTATTACATGTTAAACCTCTGGTCAAGCTTCCCTTAGAACCCTGGGACTTGACTTTGGTACTTCAGTCTCTCACAGGTCCTCTTTTCGAAACATTTGATTCATGTGATTTAAAATTTTTGTCATGGAAAACTTTACTTCTAGTAGCACTTATCTCAGCGAGAAGAGTATCTGAGCTGCTGGCCTTGAGTGTCAAGAGACTTTACTTGATTTTCCACATGGATAGGGTGTCCCTTCGCACTGATCCTTCTTTCTTGCCCAAGGTCATTTCTGGTTTTTCCATTAACCAGTCTATTGACCTGCCGGTTTTCTTTCGTCAGCATTCTAATAGAGGGGAGTACCTTCTGCACACCCTTGATGTGCATCGGCAACTTTGTTGTTATTTGGACAGGACAAAAATCTTTCAGGAAAACAGATCAATTGTTTGTGGCCTTTGTAGGACCCAGTTTGGATAAACTTGTTTCCAAAGTGACTTTATCCTCCTGGCTTAGAAATGTAATTACCTTTATCTACCAACAGAATAAGCTATCTTTACCTTCCAGAATAAAGGCCCATTCTACCAGATCTATGGCTACTTCTGTAGCATTTCATTCCAGTGCCTCCATGGATGATATCTGCACAGCAGCCACATGGGCAAGACCTCATACCTTTATCTCTTATTACAAATTGGATTTGGTCTCCAGGGGATGAGCATCTTTTGGTTCTATGGTGCTCGGGAATATCCTTCCTTAGGGCCACTCAGGACTCAAGTAGCTGGGGACTCGGTCATATTAGTAATTAATGAACAAAGATTTACTACATCAGATAAAGAAGTTATGTCTTACCATAATGTTCCATCTGTGCTGTAGATCTTTGTTCATTCATTACTTCCCGCCCTCCTTCCCCCTGCCTGGACTCCTGGTGGACTTTAGGAGCTCCTGGTTAGGGTATTTGCTCAGATAGAGCCTTCTACTATTTTTTTCGGTTACTACATCTATTATCTAAAGGTGGGCAAACATGATCTGGAGTAACTAGGAGAGGGGCATTATGGGTAGGTCTTAGCTGAGAGTTTTTGTCTGGTGTGAGCTTGGAAACGGCCATATCGGTTCCAAGGACAGAAGTGAGGTCCTATTATTAATGAATGAACAAAGATCGACAACACAAATGGAACATTATGGTAAGACATAACTTCTTTTTTCTGTTTAGTCTAGCCCAGTTATTATACCTTGGGGATTAATATGTAACTTCTATCCAAGTTCCTACTACTAAATTTATGTCTTCCATACCGAATATTTTCATAAATTTCTTCAGAAATCTACCCTCATCTGATGTTGTCGGTTTTCATTCTGTCTTCAACTTATTGGTTTGGATCCGATCCCTCAGATCCAACTATTCATTGCAAAAACTCATGGCAACCAGAAAACTCTCGAGATACTCCCCTCTTCTTTTAGTGAGGCACTATCTGGAGCTTCCCCCTCGCCAATTATTTCTTCAGCTTCTTCAAAACATTCCAACAAATGAAAGAAGAGACCTTTATCAGATCCGACAACTTCCTCTGAGCCTAAAAAAAAAAAACTTAAGTCCTCTGATCCGACCTCAACCTTGGATCCTAAATTGAAAAGGAAAGACTTCTCAGATCTGACCTCACCATTGGATCTGAAACTAAAAATGACTAAAGATAATTTAGACCAGAGTGTTTTGCATCCAACACATAAAGCTTTGGATTTAACACCAGACATTTCCTCTCTCCCAAGAACCAGATGCTCTCCATCAATGGACCCAGTCCCATCTAGGGTCCCTTTTCCCTTTTTGGAAAAAACAAAATCCCCATCAATAGTTTCCACTCGCTCTTCCAGAAGTCTTATGGAAGAAGACGTGGAGAGGTTAGTGAGAAAAAGTATCTTGGTGCAAAGTATGTCAAGCGTCCTGTTGGCTCCTACCCTCTGGGTCAGGAGATCTGATCTTCCACTACCCCATCTTTGCAAGTTCCTCCTCCAACTCTTTGCTCAGTTTTGGAATTTTCAGATCTGAGTTGTGTGGGTCCATCTGTATCAGATCTGATTATTTCACTATACTCGGATCTGAAGCTTGCTATGAGCTCTTTGGTTCTATTGAATCTGGAGGGCTCTTGGAGCCAGGGCTATCTTGTTGGGTCTGGGGTGTCACAGTTGACTCAGAAATTTTTGGAGCTGTCTGTACACCTTGGGGCCTCAGCATATGTTAGTCTGGCTCCAACTTCAGCCTTAGGGGAGTACTCCTCAGAGAGGGGAGGCACTACAGTCCAAAGGCTTGTCCTTATGGATCTAGAGTCCTCTTCCTCTCTGGGGGGGGGGGTCTGCCTATGAGGTCATGGAGAGAGCCTTGTCAGCTTCCATGACAAAGATGGTTCCCCTCCCTTCATCTCATCTATCCTCTCCACAGGGCCAGCTGGTACCAAAACCCCAGGATTCCCAGCAGGGTGCTCCCACCTCTTCTGATACCTCCCCAGAACATCTCACTGAGGAGGTCCCTAAGAAAAGATCTTGCAAGAGGAATGAGTCACAGAATATTCATAATTTGATGAAGGTGAAGGGTCCTCACAGTTACCTCCTGAAGATGTCCAGTTTGAAGACATCCTTGAAATCCTAAAGCAGAAAGGTGGCTGGAAGTCCAGCAACCCTTCATCTAAGGAGTCTGTATTCCTGGAGGTGTTTGGTACCAGCCTGTCTACCTTCTGGATAACTCCACTTACCGATGAACTCATATATTTCATCTCTCAGCATTCATGGAAGGCCCCTTACACTATTGAGCCAATCCCCCTGAAGCTGGAAAATATTTTGACAACACCAGAAGACAGACAGTTTTGGACAATATGTGTGCCTGTTGATGCTATGGTTATGGCAGCAGCCACTAAAAAAGAACTATCCAAAGAGAGTTCCACTGTCCATCCATTTGAACAGGGAGTCTTGAGAGATGGACAGATTTGGGATGCATGGCTATGCTCTAGTGACCTTTGCCTTGAGGTTTCTGAGCTGTTTGGCACATTTCAGCAGGTTACAGAGAAACCTAATTAAGGAACTCTCTGATACACTTTCAGGATCCATTTCTGATGGGGTACAGGCATCTGTCACTTGTCAGTTAGCTACCCTGCAATCAGTTTCCAATTCTTCCATGAGGTTTGTTTTGCATGTGGCCAAAGGAACCTCTAGGGCATCGGGTTTCAGAGTTTCCATAAGGAGGCACACCTGGATGCGCTTAAGTGATTTTGCGGAACCCTTCAAGTCTTCGCTTGTCAATGCTGCTTTTGACAGAACATCTTTGTTTGGCCCTAAAGTTAAGGACACTTTATCCAGGTTTGAAAAGGCTTGAAAGACCCTGTCTGCTGTGGACATACATTTTTCCACTCCTCAAAAATCTGTTTCCAGGAATCAATGAGACACTGGGAAAATGTTATTCAAAAAGTCCCAGGGTCCTTTCCAGGGCACACATGAAGGAGGTTCCCTAGGGGTAGAGAGGGGAACTCCAATGGTAGACAGAGCTAGCCTGCAAAACCAAGAGTCCAAAGATTCTTTTTTTCATAGACCCTTCCAGCACTCCTGAAAGAAGGCCCGCTTGTCCCCCTCTGGAGGCAGTTTGTGGTCATTTATCCGTGCACCAGAGAGCCTGGCTAGAGATAACAACAGATACATGGGTGCAGAGGATCATTTCCAGAGGTTATGTAATACTCTTTTCCCTTTCACCTCCAATCTCAAGAAAAATCCCAGATGTTCCACCCAGTCAGAGGGAACAAGCAGCACTTCAGATACAAAAGCTGCTAGAAAAAAAGAGTCATCCAAGAGGTCTCACCAGAACAGATAGAATCTGAACTTACTCAAGATTCTTTTTAGTGCCAAAGAAAACAGGAGACTGGAGACCAATCTTGGATTTCAGCAACTTGACCAAATAATTTTGATGAACCAAGTTTCATATGGTCATGGTTCAGTCCATTCTCCCATTTCTGGGAATGGAAGATTGGATGTGTACTTTCACATAAAGATGAATAGGCAGTCCAGAACGTACTTACACTTCCATCTGGGAGTCAGTCGTTACCAACTGAGAGTTCTGCCCTAAGGTCTCACCAAAGCCCCCAGGGTGTTCACCAAATGCATGGCAGTAGTAGCAGCTCAGTTGGGACGCAAGGATTCCAGGTGTTTCTATATTTAGATGACTAGCTTATTACCACCCCAACCATGCATCAAGTAATAAAGGTAGGAAATCGGGTTCTTCAGACGTGCTGTTATCTGGGAATAACCGTAAACTATGAAAAGTCTCATTTCAAACCTACTCAAAAGTTGAAGTTTATAGGAGCACTGTTCAACACATAGTCAATGATAGCTTCAATGTCTCCTCTAAAAGTTCAGACCTTAAGATCACAGGTCAGGAAAACAACCTGCAGTACCAACGTTTCTGCCCGCTTGGTTCTTCAGGCTTTGTAATCAGTAGCAGCAATAACTCTAGTGCTGTTAGCCAGGTTTTACATGAGGATTCTACAATGGATGCTCGCCACGCAATGGCCACTACTTTATCAACATGTGTCAACCCTGATTCGCATCACTCAGATTTGCAAGAGAGAGATCTGAGATGGCGGATTCAGTCAGAGCAGGTTCTACAAGGCCATCCATTCATTCCCCCTCAGCCCAAGGCCATAGTGACCATGGACGCTTCCCACTTAGGGTGAGTGGGCATTACCTGGGGAAGGCAGTCCAAGGCACTTGGTCCCCAGAAGAGGCCAGTTTTCATATCAGTGTTCTAGAGATGAGAGCAGTGCTGTTAGCGTTGCAGGCCTTTCAAGAACCTCTCCCTTTGGGGACTATTGCAATTTAAATGGACAACATGCCATTAGTTTGGTACATCAACATACTAGTAGGGATGAAATCTTATCTCCTTTGTCAAGAAGAGTGTGGCAATGGGCAATCTCATCCAACCACTTTTTCATCACAATGTGATAGTGGACAAGCTGAGCAGGTACATTCTTCTACCTCACGAATAGTCTCTCAACAAGAATGTGGCAGAGATGGTTTTTCATCAGTAGGGCCAGCCTTGCTGAAAGCTTTTTGCTTCTCTCCTAAACAACAAATGCAGCAGCTACTCTGCTGTGATCCCTCCACAGGGGGAGTCACCGAGGGATGCTGTACTTCACGATTGGTCTCCCAGTCTGCTTTATGCCTACCCACCAATCTCACTAATTTCTAAATTCCTACATATTGCCATGTTGAAGAACAGTTATCCTCATTGCACCTTTTTGGCCTCAAAAGATTTGGTTTCCCTTCCTTTGGCCTCATTTACTCTGCCCACCATGGACTCTGGATCCAATTCCAGACATCCTCTGTCTCATCTAACAAGCATGATTCATACAGACATATCAAACCTCAGGCTGACTGCCTGGCTTTTCCAGTTCCATTAATAGCCAGACAACCTATGCTGTCCTGTCCAGTCCATCAAATACTCTTATCTTTCCATAAACCATCTACACTAAACTGTACTCCAGTAAATGGAGAAGATTTGCTTACTGGGCCTGCCAAAATAATGTTAATGTCTTTTCAGCTGCTTTGCATAGTATCCTTGAATTTTTAGTCTTACTTTTTAAAGAAGGAGTTAGCTCCTCCACAGAGAAGGTCCAGCTAGCAGTGATATCAAATTTTCACATAAGATTTGATGTGTTTCTGTTGCCTCCCATAGACTATGCAGAACCTTTTTGCAAGGTATTCTTCTTCTCAGGCCTTCTCAGGCCTCTGTTTAGGGACACTACTCCCCCATGAGACCTTAACCTGTTACTGTAGCAACTTACTCAACACCCCTTTAAACCTGCAGCTAAATATGACCTCAAATACCTTTCTTGGACAATGTTCTATTAGTCATAACTTTTGCCAGAAGAATATCAGAGATTCAGACATTGTCTTCGAAACCACCTTGCTTGATCTTTCACAAAGACATGGTCACTTTACTTACTAACACTTCCTTTCTCCCTAAAGTGGTTTCAGAGGATAATTTAAATCAATCTATTAATTTGCCGGTATTCTTTCCTAGATTTTCTAACAAAGGTGAACACGTTACATTTATTGGATGTACACAGGTAATTATGTTTTTACCTACACATAACAGAAAATATCAGGAAGACTGACCAGTTATTCATCTCCTTTTCTGACATGAAACTAGGAAAACCTGTTACCAAAATTACTCTAGCACAATGGCTCACAGATTGTGTTTCTTATATATACAGCAAATTAGACATTACCTTATCAAAACCATTACAAGCTCATACCACTGGAGCCATGGCTGCTTCAGCAGTCTTCCAGTCTAAAGCCTGCATGGGTGACATTTGTGCAGCAGCAACGTGGGCTACTCCCCATACATTTTTTTCTCATCATAGATTGGATATGGTCTCCAGGGGCACAGCATTATTTGGTTCAGTGGTGCTCAGAAATATCCTTCCTTGAGTCCACCCAGGGATTTACGTAGCTGGGGACAGTGTCCCATAAATTGAAGATAGAATGAAAATTGACAACATCAGATAAAGAAGTTATGTACTCACCATAACGTTCCATCTGTGTTGTCCACTTTCATTATTCCTCACCTCCCCTCCCACAACCCCCGCCTTAAAAACTTCTGTTAGGGTGAGTTTTCTTAAGTATGCCACTTCCTTGGTATATAGCTCCAGATATAGTCTCCTGTCTCTGTAGCTGCAGTATTTCTTTCTGCTGTTATTAGCAAACAAGACCTGAGGTAATTGAAGTTGGTGTGTTGTGGTTAAGGGAGTAGCTCGAGAGTTTTCTGGTTGCCACAAGCTTTTGCATTGGCCGAGTGAGATCCCAGGAAACCCATAAGTTGAGAAAGAATGAAAATGGACAACACAGGTGGAATGCTATGATGAATACGTAACTACTTTTTATGTTATATTTTCACTTCTAGTTGTCCAAGATAATTTTTCACTGTTGTAAATCAAATTCCAGTCTCCACCTATAAGTACTATTCCTTGTTGAAAGCTAATTATTTCTCACAGAATTTTCTAAAGCTCCCTAATAGCAGTTTTAGTTGGAATATAAATACATGCCAGTGTGATCTTCCTGCATTGGCAGCAGCTCCTTACTATCACTAATCTACATTTATTATCTTTTCTCTCTCTTCTTTCACTATTCGCTCCTCCAGCTATTAGTGTAAATACTCCCCTTTTCCTTTATCCTTGATATTCTGATGAATATCCCCCCAAATCCATTTTTTTATCAAATTCACATGCTCATTTCTTTCCAAGTGTGTCTCCTGTAGCATTTGTCCCTAGTTCTGAGGAAGTAAAATGACTATTGTATCATTACTAGTTCTGAAGAAATCCCATTGCATTCTGGGGACAAAAGCACGTGTTTTCTCATCTTCGTATTATTTAGATTATAGATCGTACAAAACCAAACGATAACCCACAGAATAAACGTCCCGTCACTCGCAAAAATAATAAACAAATTAACCAAGTCCTCCGAGAGAAGGGACGACCAAGGCAGCATGAAACATAAAACAAAAAATCAGAGTTCCAAAAAGGATAAAATTCAACGAACACTGTGTTTATTAATGAGTTAGCGCTTTCACAAGAAATTGCTTCATCAGACCATCCTCACACAATAAAAAACAAAGACCATATATACTACATTGAAAATTCAAACTCACCAATCAGAACCAAATCGCAGTAAACAACATGACATCATAAAAAGTGCATAAATTTAAAAAGAAAATACATCTATTCAGGGCAATGTCATCCAAACTTAGAAGGCAGCAACACAACTCTATATAACTATACAGTAACACTAACTAAATATAAACATATTAAAAAGAAAACATCAAATAAAAATTAAAAAAAAAAAAATATATATATATATATATATATATATATATATATATATATATATATAATAAAATAAGTACATATTATCTTGAAAATCTATGCTAAGACATACTAAAATGCATACTAAAATGCATATTAGGAATAATTTTGGTATCCTCCTTTTCTTAAGTAGGGGCTTAATGGTAACACGTTCATTAAGACCCCTTCCTCTATCAGCTCTAAGGATGATCATCCAGTTGTTCTCCTTGTACTCAGTGTGGTTGCAAATATCAACTTTTCTTATTGTGGGCATAACAACATCAATGACCCTGAAACTAAATGTATGTCCTTCACCATGATTAATAACATGCTTAGAGAGGGCATTGTGCTCAGCACCTTTGCGTATACAATAAACATGTTCCCTCATACGCTCTCTCAGTGATCTATTAGTCTTTCCCACATAAAATGATGCACATAATGTGCACTCTGCTAAATAGACCACATTTGCAGTTCTGCAGTCAGCATTAACCCTGAACACAAATCTTCTCTTAAGGTCAGGATGATCAAAAAAGTCATAGTTGTTAATAAGCCTACAAAAATTACACTTACCACATGGTAGTGTAACACCAACCTCAACTGAGTTACTGGATCTGTTATCCCCATTACATAACAACCTCTTCAGGTTCTTTGTATTCCTATAACGAAAAGAGGGATTGTCACCAACTATACTACCAATCTCAGGATCCACCTGTAAGATCGGCCAATGTAATTTAAAAATCTCCCTAAGTGCATGATGGTCTCTTGTGAAAAACAGGGGTACTCTAACCTGTTTATTCAACTTTGTAGGGTCACAAGACCCACCTTCTATCCTTGGACCATAGTATGGTGCTGCTGCACCACCTCTAAGCAAATCTAAATCTGACCAACACATAAAAATTTTGGTTTGATTATAACCTCTCTGTAACAACCTACATTCAAGTTGTATCTTCTCCAGTAGGAAACCTTCTTGGGTGGGTTTCAGTCTTGATGCTCTAATACCTTGGCCATGAATAAGGTTACGAAAAACGTAATTAGGGTGCATACTGCTCCTACATAATAGTGTGTTCCTAAAACAAGTTTTACGGAACACACCCGTATTGATCATGGAGCCCTGTAATTTCTCTATAAACAACTCTAAATATTCAATTCGAGTCTTCGAAGAAGACATTGTGAACTTCAAACAATCACAAAGTTCATTCATACTATTAAAGAAGTTCTCCAAACCAAAACTAGTACCCCTCCATAGGAGAAACAAGTCATCGACGAAACGTCGATAGAATAAAACACTGGTGTCAAATTCTTTCATCTTGAATAGAACTGAATTCTCCCAATGAGCCAGAAACATGTTGGCATAGCTATTGGCACAAGAAGTGCCCATAGCTACGCCATGTTTCTGAATAAAAATCCGATCATGAAAAGTAAAAATGTTATTTTCTAACACAGTCTCCAAAAAGAGGCAAATCAATTCTATAAGTGTTACATCATACCCACTATGTAACTGTAGGTACTCCTGTATATACATTATACCTAAATCATTCGGTATCATAGTGAACAGGGACTGTATGTCCATAGTCACAAAGGTTAAATCTCCTACATCACTTAAACTATTAACACACTCATAAAGATCCAGTAAAAACTGTTTAGAGTCTTGAAGTACAATTCTATTCATACTAATAACAGGTCTAAGGTGTTTCTCTATAAAAATGGATAAAGGCTCTGTGCTCCATCCACCGCCCGAAACTATCAGGCGCATGGGTGGAGCACTAATACATTTGTGGATCCTTGGAAGACCCTGTATTGCGGGGATCAGGGGGACAGGTACAGTAAGGAAACTCAATGTATCTCTAGAAATTAAGTCTATCTGAAAAGATTCTTCTATAGATGTTTTAATGGTTTTAATGATATCGAGTACCTCATTAGTACTAATTTCAAGATAAAACCTGTTATCACTTAACATCTCCATCATTATAGTATCATACTGTGCATGGTCCATGACCACAACTGACCCACCTTTATCCGCGGGTCTTATAATAATATCACAATTCCTTTTCAAACCTTCCAGAGCTTTTCTTTCATTAAAGGTTAGGTTAAATCTCATACCATCTCTATGTTTGCAGAGACATTGATCATAATACTGATATAAATTATATTCAGTTAATTTCATGTAGGCTTCTATCAACGGATGGTTGATGGGGATGTAAGTACTCAATGTCCTAAGGTTAGATATCTCTTGCTGCACCTCAACACTGACACCATCAGGCTGGCATCCACTATACAGATAACTCAACATAACATTCCTACAACACATTCTGAGATCTAAAACTGTATCTGTTAGTTTACTGTTACTAGAAGGAATAAAAGTAAGGCCCTTACATAGCACGCTAGATTCAAACGAATCCAACTCATAGGAAGAAATATTTACAACTAATGAGGTTACATTTTCCCCCATATCTTCTTTAACGTTTGAGCCTGTTGATATTCCCCCGACAACTTCCTCTTCTGGCGCCCCCTGCTCATGGACCTGCTCCTCCTTTCAAACCTCTCCAACCATACAGGCAAGGGAAAAGGGAGGCCATCAGCACCTACGTAGGTTGGGGAAGTCGTGGAGGGGGGAGCCTGCTGAACAGTTTTGTTCTTAGGGTGAACAACCCTATCTTTCTCGACATCATTATTGATCAGAACATTCGGAAATAAATTCTGCACACTAGGCGTTATCCCATTCACATTTCCTACAGTCATCGGAGCGTTCAATGTCTTTTCCAAAAGATCTTTGAGACCTACAGGTTCATCAGGTAAAATAGTTACAGTTACTGGTATGAGATTTAACCTAACCTTTAATGAAAAGAAAGCTCTGGAAGGTTTGAAAAGGAATTGTGATATTATTATAAGACCCGCGGATAAATGTGGGTCAATTGTGGTCATGGACCATGCACAGTATGATACTATAATGATGGAGATGTTAAGTGATAACAGGTATTATCTTGAGATCAGTACTAATGAGGTACTCAATATCATTAAAGCCATTAAAACATCTATAGAAGAATCTTTTCAGATTGGCTTAATTTCTAGAGATACATTGAGTTTCCTTACTGTACCTGTCCCCCTGATCCTCGCAATACAGGGTCTTCCAAAGATCCACAGATGTATTAGTGCTCCACCCATGTGCCTGATAGTTTCGGGCGGTGGATGGAGCACAGAGCCTTTATCCATTTTTATGGAGAAACACCTTAGACCTGTTATTAGTATGAATAGAATTGTACTTCAAGACTCTAAACAGTTTTTACTGGATCTTTATGAGTGTGTTAATAGTTTAAGTGATGTAGGAGATTTAACCTTTGTGACTATGGACATACAGTCCCTGTTCACTATGATACCGAATGATTTAGGTATAAGGTATATACAGGAGTACCTACAGTTACATAGTGGTTATGATGTAACACTTATAGAATTGATTTGCCTCTTTTTGGAGGTTGTTAGAAAATAACATTTTTACTTTTCATGATCGGATTTTTATTCAGAAACATGGCATAGCTATGGGCACTTCTTGTGCCAATAGCTACGCCAACATGTTTCTGGCTCATTGGGAAAATTCAGTTCTATTCAAGATGAAAGAATTTGACACCAATGTTTTATTCTATCGACGTTTCGTCGATGACTTGTTTCTCCTATGGAGGGGTACTAGTTTTGATTTGGAGAACTTCTTTAATAGTATGCATGAACTTTGTGATTGTTTGAAGTTCACAATGTCTTCTTCGAAGACTCGAATTGAATATTTAGAGTTGTTTATAGAGAAATTACAGGGCTCCATGATCAATACGGGTGTGTTCCGTAAAACTTGTTTTAGGAACACACTATTATGTAGGAGCAGTATGCACCCTAATTACGTTTTTCGTAACCTTATTCGTGGCCAAGGTATTAGAGCATCAAGATTGAACCCCACCCGAGAAGGTTTCCAACTGGAGAAGATACAACTTGAATGTAGGTTGTTACAGAGAGGTTATAATCTAACCGAAATTTTTAAGTGTTGGTCAGATTTAGATTTGCTTAGAGGTGGTGCAGCAGCACCATACTATGGTCCAAGGATAGAAGGTGGGTCTTGTGACCCTACAAAGTTGAGTAAACAGGTTAGAGTACCCCTGTTTTTCACAAGAGACCATCATGCACTTTGGGAGATTTTTAAATTACATTGGCCGATCATACAGGTGGATCTTGAGATTGGTAGTATATTTGGTGACAATCCCTCTTTTAGTTATAGGAATACAAAGAACCTGAAGAGGTTGTTATGTAATGGGGATAATAGATCCAGTAACAAAGTTGAGGTTGGTGTTACACTACCATGTGGTAAGTGTAATTTTTGTGGGCTTATTAACAACTCTGACTTTTTTGATCATCCTGACCTTAAGAGAAGATTTGTGTTCAGGGTTAATGCTGACTGCAGAACTGCAAATGTGGTCTATTTAGCAGAGTGCACATTATGTGCATCATTTTATGTGGGAAAGACTAATAGATCACTGAGAGACTGTATGAGGGAACATGTTTATTGCATACGCAAAGGTGCTGAGCACAATGCCCTCTCTAAGCATGTTATTAATCATGGGGAAGGACATACGTTTAGTTTCAGGGTCATTGATGTTGTTATGCCCACAATAAGAAAAGGTGATATTTGCAACCACACTGAGTACAAGGAGAACAACTGGATGATCATCCTTAGAGCTGATAGAGGAAGGGGTCTTAATGAACATGTTACCATTAAGCCCCTACTTAAGAAAAGGAGGATACCAAAATGATTCCTAATATGCTTTTTAGTATGCATTTTAGTATGTCTTAGCATAGATTTTCAAGATAATATGTACTTTTTTATTTTATTATATATATATATATATATTTTTATTTTTATTTGATGTTTTCTTTCTAATATGTTTATATTTAGTTAGTGTTATTGTATAGTTATATAGAGTTGTGTTGCTGACTTCTAAGTTTGGATGACATTGCCCTGAATAGATGCATTTTCTTTTTAAATTTATTCACTTTTTATGATGTCATGTTGTTTATTGCGATTTGGTTCTGATTGGTGAGTTTGAATTTTCAATGTAGTAAATATGGTCTTTGTTTTTTATTTTGTGAGGAAGGTCTGATGAAGCAATTTCTTGTGAAAGCGCTTACCCATTAATAAACACAGTGTTTGTTGAATTTTAGCCTTTTTGGAACTCTGATTTTTTGTTTTATGTTTCATGCTGCCTTGGCCGTCCCTTCTCTCGGAGGACTTGGTTGAATTATTTAGATTATGTTGCATCTTCAATAAACTCAACTTCACTGAATCTGTTACTGCTTCCTGGTGGCTTCCTTCCTAGTTCAGTCTGCTTGCTCATCCTTGTGCACTGATTTATTGGCTTGTTAAACAAAAAAATCTAAGCATATACCACAGCACCGCAAAGCCCATTAACTTAAAACAAACACACAAAACTATGTACATCTTAAAATAATGAATTTAACCCTGCTGATAGGAGTGATTGTAAAATACTGTATCCCTCCTGATAGGAACGATTGACCCAAATCAACAACTGCATACACAAGTATAACATAACCTAAAATTAATGTTATCAGTGCTAAGATGCATGTTACAGTCTGTGTTCCTGCTTACACTAATTGCTGACTGTTCTTGGGTTATCATTATTCCCCACCCAGATGGGAAAAACAGCTTCTGTGTTTTTAGAAAACATTAACTTTTAGCCTTCTGGCTTTTATTGTGTACTATGTCAAATAAAAATAACAGTAACCAGCCACACAGCTCGAGCAAGATGTTGATTCAGTAGGCACATGCTCTTTTACTGATAAAAACACAGATTTATTCCACAGATAAAATCTTCCTGTACAAAGGTCTGTAGGTTAAGCGCTTTCATCTGAGTAGCTCAGATTTCATCAGAACCAAGATTTACACCTTCAACTCTCCTTATAAAGCAAAATTGGCACCAAAAATATCTTAGTATATACTTTCTTAAAGATACATGTCAAAAACCTTATGAATTGATACCTAAAACTAGTTACATAAAAGTTGTCCTATAAAAATCATGTAAAATATTTAAAAACAACCTATTTGTACAAATTGTGTTGATATATATGTGCAAAAATGCTGAAATGCAAAAAATGTAGAAAAATATAAAATATATATAAATATAAAATATTAAATATTTCATAATACCATCCCAATTCATTTTTGAACATAAATTCTGTATAATATAATATGAACTTCAGAATTATACATTTTATTACACATTACTATGCTAAAGTTGATGAACTTCCACTGTTTTACACAATGCAAAAACAATGCGTATAAATATGAAAATAAATATGAAAATAAAAATAAAAATATAAGAATGAAAATAAAAATATAAGAATAAAAATATATAAATATGTAACTTAAGAATAAAAAACTGATATGCATCAAAAAGGAATATTACTCAACCCCGGTCCAAGATTAGAAATGGCTTAATACTAATGGAATCATTAAGACCGGGGAAAGTAGTGGCATCGCAATATATTTGCCATTCACTTTCTTTATATGCTAGCCATGTCTTCCAATTGCCACCATATACTGATTGTTCTACCTGATCTATAATCATGAATCTAAAAATATGGTCTTCACCCTTCTCCAGGACATGTCTACTCAGGGCATTTTTATTGTCTTTTTTCTTAATTCTATAAAGATGTTCGTAAATTCTTGTTTTGAATTTTCTCTCTGTC
This sequence comes from Protopterus annectens, assembly GCF_019279795.1. Taxonomy (NCBI): domain Eukaryota; kingdom Metazoa; phylum Chordata; order Ceratodontiformes; family Protopteridae; genus Protopterus; species Protopterus annectens. The sequence goes on along the minus strand of NC_056746.1, from coordinate 1,092,006,927 downwards.
TTGCCTATGTAATAGGCAGGACAGGTACAACAGGTGGCAAGATAAACTACCCTCTGACTGTTACAATTTCCATTAATACTCCAACACTTGGTTTTCATCAAATTTTCTAATCTCACCATATTCTCTTCATTGATGTTCTTGCACTGCTTGCAAGAACCACACTTTTTTGTTGATCTTCTTTTTCTCTTTGCCCTAGTGTATGAGCTAACCTCCAAAAGTTTTTTCAAATTAAGGGCAGTTTTGTAAACACAAATGGGATTGTTCCCAACGTTGGCCAAAATATTGTCAGAGGTATTCAATAATTCCCAATGTCTTTTAACTATTTCTTTCACGAGATTAGTGTATGGATTAAACTTGATAATACAAACTATTCTACTAATGTGTGAATTCGTCTTTTCATTTTCTCCTAATAATTGACCCAACAGGGGTTTGTATCTCTTACCCCAGTTGTCTTTGACAAATTTAGCCACATTTTTTACCATTCTTTTTGGATATTTTCTATCCAAAAACATCCGTGAAATGTTATCTATTTCTTTTTCCATACTCTCTCTAGTAGAAGACATCCTCGCTGCCCGGATATATTGTCCCTTGAGTACGTTCCTAAAAACATGCTGAGGGTGACAACTACCAAATTCAATGTAGTCGTTTGAGAAAGTAGATTTTCTATAGATCTGTGAAGCAAATCCATCATGTGTAGTACTAATAAAAGTGTCTAAATAGGCAATACCTATTTTGTCCATCTTATATGTAAACTTTAAGAAATTGGTACTGGAATTGATATAATCAATAAATCTTTTAATGTCTTCAGAAGGACCCTTCCAAATAATAAATAAATCATCCAGGTACCTAGAGTAGAGGGAAATATATTTATAAAATTCACTAGGGAACAAAAACTGATTTTCCCATTCGAGCATGACCAGGTTGGCAAAAATGGGGGCACAAGAAGCCCCCATAGCCACACCTCTGGTCTGCCTGAAATATTCTCCTTCGTGTTGGATATAGTTGTGGTCAAGAATCAGCCCCATCATATCCAAGATTAGGCTAATTCTGTCCCAACTAAGCCCTGAATGTTGTTTCAGGCTGTTTTCAAAAAATTCCAACCCTGTTGAACAAGGAATACAAGAAAATAAATCTTGTACATCTATTGTAAGGAATGTCATATCCTCGGACCATATCTCAGGTGTGAGTCTACTCAAAAATTCCCAGGAATCTTTGACCAAGTGGGGAACCAAATTGTAAATATGTTTTGTCCAGTGGTCAATGGTAACACCCATGTTGTAAGTCTTAGAATGTGAGCCAGCTATAATAGGTCTAAAAGGTGGGGTATCTATAGATTTATGAATTTTTGGGATTCCAAAAATACATGCAACTCTTGGAAATTCAGTTCTCAAAAAATTGTAAAGTTCATTGGTTATACGGTTGTCCAACAAATATTCTTCTATAATTAAATCAATCCGATGGTAACCAATGTTAATCTGATTAAGAGACACTTCTTCATAATTTCCAGAAGAAAACAAAATGTCATGTATTGCTTTGTTGTAACTCTCTGTATCAAAAATAATGATACCCCCTCCCTTGTCTGGTTTCATTAGTCTAATATTTTTATTGTTCACCACCTTCTGTAAACATTCCCTCTCTTCTTTGGTTAAATTGTCTTCAAAAGGGGCATTAAAGTTATTTCTAGTGTGGATGTCCTTGTGTAATCTATAAATATCCCTACACACCATTTTTTCATAAATTCCCACTTGAGGGTGGGTGTTGGGTATGTATGTACTCTTTTTACTAAGTCTATCTTCTCTTTGATTTCTTCCATGATCAAAGTCGTTTTTAAATTGTATGGCCAAGTTAATTCTTCGACAGAATAACTTGATCTCCTTAACAACATCTACAAAGTTAAATTTTGCTGTCGGAATGAATTTCATACCCTTACTGAATAACATAAAAAATTCATTAGAAATATAAAAATTGGTGTAGTTATAAACTTTAAAGCCAACAAAAGATGAAATTAATGGGCCTTTGTTTTTAATACCATCCACACTCATAGATGATGGGTCAGTAATGTGCGCTTCCGTCCCTTGTTCATCTAAAGCACAGTCCAATTCAACCAATGGCAAAGTCATAGGGGAATTGTTAAGTAATGAAAAATCTTTACACTTAGAACCATCTTTGTTTAAATCATTTTTGGTGTTCAATACTTTCTCTGATATTGTTTTGGTGCTGGATGGTACCTCCCCCCCTGAAAATTCGAATTTTCCCCTATCCTGTCCACCCTATTGGACAGATTTCTTTCTAAAATTTCTTGTCCTTTTTTAACACTTCTACCTTCAATAGGACGTGGCCACGTATAGACCTTTTGTTCTTTGTATAAACATAGGTCCCTATCAGTTTTCTTAAGTATCCTGTTATACACATTTTTTGCTTTGTTCTCAGCGTATATAAATTGTTTGTAATACAAATCATACCATTCATCGAATCTAGCATTGTTCACAATCTCTCCATTTAAAATTTCCACTTCGTTTAACAACAGAGAAATTTTCCCATCATTATACTTGATTAATTTCTTAATAAAATGAAAACCAAATTCATCAAACATTTCATTAAAATCACGCATAACATCCTCTTCATATTTTAAACCCAAGGGTAATTTAAAAAATCTGATACCCTTGGGAACTATACCTAGGGTAAGACATTTCCATAGGTATGCATTGTCAATTTTTGCACATTTCAATATCATTAGTTTTTTACCTAAAACACTTATCTTTTCTTTAATAGGCTCAGAAGAATGTACATTTCTTCCCTGGTTTGAATTATAAATAACACCTTCTGAAAAATAATCAATATCTTCATTTAAAAAATCATTCAAACAATCATTTCCAACATTTTTTAAGTTATACTGTTTACCCGGTTTGAAATTAACTTTTGAAACAGGGCTTAGGAGATTGTCTCTTATTTCTGTACCTTTTCAGTGTTCATGTCTCCTAGAAACTGAAGCTGCATAGGTTTTCGTCTGTACCTTCCTTTTCGGTTTGGCGCCCAATTTGAAAAACTCTTCCCGTTGCAAAAGGCTTAAGTCAAAAGTAAAGTCGCCAGCTGGCGATAAAGAAATGTCCACTTCCTTACTTTCTAAATCAAGAGCGGTTTTCGGCGTTCCTGTAGGATTTAATAGTCCTTGTCCGTTAGGGATTTCTTCATCACTGACGAAAACCTCCGAAATATTCCCATTCTGTAATGAAGGCAAGTGTAAAACTGATTTACAAATCACTTTATCGTTGGTTCCGCCAGGCTGAATGGATTCAGAAAGCTTCCCCACAAGCTCGAGAAGCCTACTGACGTCACTCTGAAGTGACGTAACTTCCGCACGGAGTTCCGAGTACTCTGTCCTGCTCAATGAAGCAGATGGTGAACCGGTATCTGCCATTCTTGCAACTAGATAACTGAAAACTTCTTAAAAGTCCAACCACGTCAAATAAAAATAACAGTAACCAGTGTTACTGTGTTATTGTGTACTAGTCAGCTTGTCTCCATGGAAACCTGAGAATAAGGTATACGTAAGGTGCAGTGCATGAAAAAAAACAATAAACTGCATAAAATGCACTAAAGTTAGAGGATCACAATGGATAAATAACTTTAATAAAAAAACAGCAACCACAATATTAAGTGCTTTTGTCCCACACCAACCAGGGACTTCATCAGAATACAAAAGTACATAAGTGCAACATTACTTAAATACACTACCTTATTAATTAGTCCTAACAAATCACACTAAAACAACTCTAATAAATCCAATTAGGGAAGATAAATCAGTGACTAGTGTATGAGCAAACCAAATATTAATCATAAACAAAAAATAATGAAATGATAATAAAAAAGTAAAAATATAAAAATAAGCCCTTTGCCAAATTTATAAGCAGTAGTTTAATAAAAATCTTAAAACATCTTAATAGAAATCATGTACCACAATATTTTAAAAACAATAATAAAAATAATGTGAGCCTATAACTTACTAGCCCTAAACTTTAAGGCTGACATAATAGAAATAGAATCATTTAAACCTGGGGGTAAGCAGGGACAAGGTCCAATCTATCAGGGCCTTGGTTTCATATGTGTGTTTTGGAAAGGGTTGGATTTTAGAAGTATTCTAGAATCATCAACTTGGTCTTCTTTACATATGTTTACTAGGTATTTCAAGCTGGATTTCTTCTCTATGTCTAGATCAGGCTTTTCTATGACTATTAAAGTACATAAGGTGCAGTGCGTGAAAAAAAAACAATAAATTGCATAAAATGCACTGAAGTTAGAGGGTCACAATGGATAAAGAAATAACTTTACTAAAAACAGCAACCACAATATTAAGTGCTTTCATCCCACACCAACCAGGGACTTCATCAGAATACAAAAGTACATAAGTGTAATATTACTAAAATACACTACCTTATTAATTAGCCCTAACAAATCACACTAAAACAACTGTAATGAATCCAGTTAGGGAAGATAAATCAGTGACTAGTGTGTAACCAAACCAAATATTAAACATAAACAAAAAATAATGAAATAATGATAATAAAAAGTAAAATATAAAAATAAGCCCTGTGCCAAATTTATAAGCAGTAGTTTAACAAAAATGTTAAAACATCTTAATAGAAATCATGTACCACAATATTTTAAAACAATAATAGAAATAATGTGAGCCTATAATGTACTAGCCCTAAACTTTAAGGCTGACATAATAGAAATAGAATCATTTAAACCTGGGGGTAAGCAGGGACAAGGTCCAATCTATCAGGGCCTTGGTTTCATATGTGTGTTTTGGAAAGGGTTGGATTTTAGAAGTATTCTAGAATCACCAACTTGGTCTTCTTTACATATGTTTACTAGGTATTTCAAGCTGGATTTCTTCTCTATGTCTAGATCAGGCTTTTCTATGACTATTAAAGTACATAAGGTGCAGTGCGTGAAAAAAACCCAATAAACTGCATAACTTGCACTGCAGTTAGAGGGTTACAATGGATAAAGAAATAACTTTACTAAAAAACAGTAACCACAATATTAAGCGCTTTCATCCCACACCAACCAGGGACTTCATCAGAATACAAAAGTACACAAGTGTAATATTACTAAAATACACTACCTTATTAATTAGCCCTAACAAATCACACTAAAACAACTGTAATGAATCCAGTTAGGGAAGATAAATCACAGGCTAGTGTGTAACCAAACCAAATATTAAACATAAACAAAAAATAATGAAATAATGATAATAAAAAGTAAAAATATAAAAATAAGCCCTGTGCCAAATTTATAAGCAGTAGTTTAACAAAAATGTTAAAACGTCTTAATAGAAAACGTGTACCACAATATTTTAAAAACAATAATAGAAATAATGTGAGCGTATAATGTACTAGCCCTAAACATTTAGGCTGACATAATAGAAACAGAATCCTTTAAACCTGGGGGTAATATGTCTGCTAACCTAATGTCAGCAAATGTCTTTTTTTTTCTTTTTACTTTGTAATGCCTACATTTCTTAAAACTAAAAAAGAAAAAAAAAAGACATTTGCTGACATAAGTATCTTTTTCACATACAACAAAATACCATTAAGAGCAAAAATTGTTTTACTTACAGTTACTTTTTTTTCTTTCCCTTGCTGTCAGTGTCCTTTCAAACATTATTGACATGAATTGGGTATACGATTTTCAGTCCCCTGCAAGTTTAACAAAGTAAACAAAAATCCAATCTTTCCACTTTTTCCTTGCAAAACCATATTTCACTAATGTAACTGATGCTTTATAATCTTGCATTTATTCACTAATTTCAGTGTTGATGGTCTTCTTCCTGTTCATCTCTCCCAAATCCAGACTCTGGTTCAAGTCCAAGGAACTCCCAGTTTTTCTAGTCAACTCCTGAGCCTTTTCCATCTCTCAAGCATTTTCCTTTGGAACATTGGAAAAAGTTTAACTAGAAAAGTCAGTCTATGAGATTTATTATCAGAAGAATTAGAAGCAGAGTTCCTTTCTGTTGGTTCGCTTTTTTATTGGCCATACTTTTGTATTTCCTCCTTAGCCTGTTCCTCATCAAAAAATGTCTTTGATCTTCCAGGAAAAAATATTCTGAAGAATGCTGGATGCAACAACCTCAATCCCACACCTGCTTCTTAGCATTCCATTATTGCTGGTATTAAATTTCCTTCTTGTCTGTCTGGTGTACAGTGAATAATCATCTTCCACAAACACTCTACTGTCTCCAATTTTGAATACTTTGCCCTTCCGCCACAGTCTTGTCAAGATCAATTTTTTCTGCTGATATGATTGGATCCTTACTACTACAGGTCTGGTCTGCTTTCACACTGCCAGGTTTGGAGCATACACACGATGTACCCTTTCAATGAACAAATCCAGTATGGAATACCAGTCCAGTTGCTTATTTGTGCTTTCATAAATTAATACAGTCTGTTCCTTCCAGTTTCTCTGGTACTGCAAAAAATCTCAGGTTTTCTGTGTGTGCTGTGTCTAACTGTACCATTTTTTGAAGCAGCTGTTCTTGAGCAGTCTCATACTCAGTAAGCCTTTTTTTCATTTTGACCTCTGATTTTAGCAGTTTTATCAGTTCGTTTGAACAGCTGTTTAAAACTTGTTCCATTTTTTGTTGATATACTGTTTCAGTGTTGTATTTATTTTAATCAGCTCTGAGCACATTTGATTCATCTTTTCCTCTAGATTACTGGAAGCCATGTTCTTGCACAAATGTTGGAGATTGTACTGCTTTTTGCTGAATAGCTGCAGGATTCTTCCTGGTCAGTGTTTTCTCTTCACCTTTTCTAGTTGATTTTCTTTTGGCTCTCTATATTTCTTCTCTGCTGGCATTTAGGCAGTGTACGTAATAGCCAGTAACTGAATTTACTAAGTCTGGCAGATATATTGGGCCCTATCTTTCATTTTTTTTCCCATTGGGAAAGCTGAAATTAAGTTGTTGATCAGTGTGCAGCCATCTTTGAAGTCCCATCTGCTGCAAAAGTTATCAAAAAGTGTGATGAAAATGGTAAGTTGATACATAGAATCTCTACATTTTTTCAGTCCTCCTTTCCACATTTTCTCAAGGATTCTCTAACCCGGCATGCAATTTTGGCAAAAAACATAATAAAAAGTCTCTCGGGTAAAACAATGTTTAAGAAGAAATGAAAAGGGTGTTCTAAAAAGAATTCAGGAACTCCCCTAAACTAAGGACAGTCCAGCCAGTCAGAATGACTGTTTAAGGGACCATGTTCCCCCTGCCACCCTGACAGTCCCTTTTCTTTTCCAGAAAGTCCAGATCACATTATCCCTTCCATGCCTTATTCTTTGGACTAGCCATTGCACTAGGAGTGCTTACAAAGTGTAGAGATCCAGATATAGCTCATTCCAGTCCGCAGGAAATCCACATTTTTTCCATATTTTGACTGCTTGCTTTTCTTTAGAGAGTCCTTTTTCAAAGAGTCAGGAATCTGTGACTGGGGTGAGAGATCTCTGTCAAAAGCTGGGGTTCCAAAAGAAAATTTAAAATTCTGTTAACTCCTTCACACAGGATTGTGTTCTTGTATTGTGAGCTAGACACCTCAGTTCAAAGTACTTTTCTTCCATGGGAAAAAAAATAGATGTACGTCTTGATCTATTTTTAAGGTTTTCCACACAGACTTCAGTCCCTGCAGGAAAATACCTTAGGATTTTGGATCTCATGGCATCTGTGATTCTCATACTGCCACAGTACGACTCCACATGAGAAAGATGCTATGGAATCTGAAGTTTCTTTGCTCCCAGCACCAACATCCTTTGTCTATTCAAATCCCAGTGCTGGGGTCTTTCAGAAGAGGAGACAGTAAATTTCTCTAAGCCCATGAGTCCCCTACTCTCTCTTTCCTTAAAAGCAGCATTCAGTTACCACAAACACATTGGATTTTGTTTGGGGAACAATTTTAGGAGTGATATAAGTGCAAGGAGTGTGGGATACCAAGCTCAGAGGCAAGCACATAAGTATAAATTAAATACCTATCCTGATCAATCCACTACACTCTCTGAATCGTCTTGGATCCCCTGGATCTGTCCAAGTAGTTATAGACAGTACCACAGTTATGTAATACATCAGCAAACAAGGGGGAATCAGATCATTCTCCCTTTACAGACTTATGTGAGTTACTGTACCATCAAGGTTCATTTATTGGCCATTTCAGCATGTCTGCCCATGATCCCACCTCTTTCAATGCATTCTCATGTCAAAATGTTTTTGAAAGGGTTTTTGAATAAGAGGTCTTCAAGAAAATTGGAGGCCCCTCCTTGGGATCTTAATTTTGCATTAGAGAATCTAACATTCGCTTCATTTGAACCAGCTAATCTGGCTGACTTGAGGTTCTTAACTTGGAAAACTGTTTTATTGATTCCTCTGATCTCTGCAGTAAGAGTGGCTGAGTTGCAAGCTCTTATGGTGAGTCAACCCTATGTGATTTTCCACAGAGATAGGTTTGCTTTGAGAATTTATGCCTAAAGTAGTATCTGAACCTACTTTAAGCCAAACTATTCCCCTCCCTGTTTTCTTTCTTGAACCTAAACATGACAGAGAAAAGAAACTCTGTAATCTAGATGCCCACAAACAACTCCATTACTATCATGACAGAACTGAATCTTTCAGATCTTCGGATCTGTTGTTCATTTATTGTGAAGGTAAGCAGAAGGGATAATCTATGTCAAATTATTTCCAAACAGTTGTCTCAGACTATTACCTTTTATTATACTCACAGCAACAGAACTATTCCAAGCAGGGTCAAGGTCCAATCTATCGGGGCCTTGATTTCATATGTGGCTTTTTTGGAAATAGTTGGATTTTAGAAGTATTCTAGAAGCAGCAACTTGGTCCTCTCTACATATGTTTTTTAGGTATTTCAAGCTGGATTCCTTCTCTTGGTCTAGATCAGGCTTTTCTATGACTATTAACAAAGTATATAAGGTGCAATGCATGAAAAAAAAAACAATAAATTGCATAAAATGCACTGAAGTTAGAGGGTCACAATGGGCAAGGAAATAGCCTTAATAAAACACAGCAACTACAGTATTAAGTGCTTTTGTCCCACACCAACCAGAGACTTCATTAGAATACAAAAGTACATAAGTGCAACATCAATAAATACACTACTTTATTAATTAGTCCTAATAAATCACACTAAAACAACTGTAATGAATCCAATTAGGGAAGATAAATCAGTGGCTAGTGTGTAATTGTGTAATCAAACCAAATATTAAACATAAACAAAAAAGAATGAAATGATGATAAAAAAGTAAAAATATAAAAATAAGCCCTGTGCCAAATTTATAATCAGTAGCTTAATAAAAATGTTAAAACATCTTAATAGAAAGCATATACCACAATATTTTAAAAACAATAATAAAAATAATGTCAGCTTATAACTTACTAGCCCTAAATTTAAGGCTGACATAATAGAAATAGAATCATTTAAACCTGGGGCTAACATCAGCTAACCTAAGCTGCCATCAAAGTTTCTTATTGTTTAATGCATTATTCCAATCTCCCCCTTTAGGGTCTATAATGATCTGATCTATAATATCAAAGGTAAACTTACTAAAATTAATATATTTACTAGAATGCTTCAAAAAAAAAAAAAACATTAATTTCATTTCCATTTTTAATATCATTTGTATGTTCATAGAGTCTAGTTTTTGATGCACTCTTCGTTTTACCAATGTAAAAACTAAAACAGCTCTCACACTTAGCCAAATAAACTATTTTACTAGTGTTACAATTATACTTTAGAAACACTACCTTAGTTTTCATGGCATTATTTAAAATAATCAAAGTATTTTTTGAAATATATGAACATTGCCTATAGTTGCCACATGGGACAATGCCTTGATTCACCTTACTATGTTGCGATTTGCTCTCAAAAAGTTTCTTAAAGTTGGCTGCAGTTTTATTAACAAAATCAGCTCAGGTCCCAATAAATTATAAATGTCAGAATTAGTTTTGAAAATACACCCATTTTTCTGAATAACATCCTTAATATCATTCGAATATTGATTATATTGTATAACACAAGCCTTCTCATATTTTGATTTAACAACTGAACTACCAGTGCACCCCAACCCTGTGCCCAAACGGGGTTTATATTTGCTATTCCATCCACGATACACTTCACCAATAATACTATCAATTCATTTTTTAGGATAACCCTAGCATAGAACATATTAGCAAGTGTTACCAGTTCAGTTAAGACATCATTATACTGAGAAGTCATCTGCACGAATAGATTGTCCCTTAATCAAACTTTTCTTGTGTGTGTATGGATGACAACTAGTGTAATATAAGTAAGAATTATTAAAAGTATCCTTATGATAGATGTTAGACTTAAAACTATCTATATCATGGAAAATCAACATATCTAAATAACTGATCTGTGATGGATGACTTTGATAAGTACATTTAAAATATTCAGTAGTACTATTAATATAATTCACAAAACAATCCAACTTGTCACTGGTACTTTTCCACAAAATAAAAATATCTTAATTTTGCATTAGAGAATCTAACATTCGCTTCATTTGAACCAGCTAATCTGGCTGACTTGAGGTTCTTAACTTGGAAAACTGTTTTATTGATTCCTCTGATCTCTGCAGTAAGAGTGGCTGAGTTATACACAAATATAAATGTAAGTTCTCATCAAAGCCACTATTAAAAACATACTTATATCCCCATCCTAAAAGTACAAGGTTGGCATACACAGGGGCACATGCTGCACCCATGGCTCCTTAAGTGCCATTAATTCAACTAAATGGGTAATTTGTTCACTAGGTAATGAAGAATGCAAAAACAACAAATCTTTTAAAAACTCCAAACCAATGTCTTTAGGTATGACAGAAAATAAATCCTTTGTATCAGTTGTCACAAAAAGCAGTTCTTTGGACCGTATTTCCCTCTTAAGATGCCCTAAGAATTCCCAAGAATCTTTAATTAAATGGGTTGTGTTGTCAACTATATATTTCACCCATTTATCCACAAAAACAGCCAGGAAATGGGTTTTAGAACCACTGGCTGAAACTATAGGTCTAAATGGTGGGTTTGAAATACTTTTATAAATCTTAGGAATACCAAATATGGAAGGAATAACAGATTTTGTGTTCACTAAAAATTCATAAACATCCAAAGAAATAGCTGACTTAACAATTATTCCTCCAAATAGGAATTAGTCCTGTTATGGGCTTTATTAATCTGATTTTTGGAAACTGGAGCATATGTATTGACATCAAATTAACTGTTTTGCATAACATCAGAGTTGTTGTGTCTTTCGGCTTTTCCTGGTTAGGGGTCGCCACAGCGGAACTCCGGTCCGCTAATGATTGGTAGTTGATTTTTACATGCCGAGTAACCAGCCCTGATGTACAACCTTCAATGAAGGTATGCCCATTCACGCATGTCTCCACGCAGAAGATGCTCTAGCTGAGAATCGAACCGGACAGCGTCTTACTGTGAGGCGACAATGCTACCACAGCACCACCGCATCAGAGTAATCTTCACAATTAAAAATAACCACACCCCCTCCCTTATCTGGCTTCGTGATGCAAATGGTAGAATCACTCCTAAGGGCATTCAGTAAAGTAACCTCATCCTTAGATAAATTAGTCCAATATTTCTTTTTATATAGATTCTATAAATATCCTCTGTAACTGACTTCTCAAATGTATTAACTAAAGGGTGAACTGTAAAAATACTTCTTCTCTTAATGTTGTGACCATTACCACTAAAATTCTTATCCCTGTTGTTGTTCACATCTGAAAATAAAATATTAAAATTTACCTTTCTTGTATATAATAAATTAAGTTCAATTAAACTATCAGCAATGTCAACCTTTCTTGTAGGCACAAATATAAATCCTTTTAAAAATAATGTAAAATGTCCATTAGTGATTTTCTTATTCTTATAGTTGTAAATGTTAAAACCTTCAAAAGTATTCATAACAGAATTTTTGATAGGGATTAATTCCTGTACATACCACTCTCTGAGTAAGCCCGACCCCTTCAGGGGTATGTCATCCTGTCTATATGCTGATATCCTCTCTGAAAGTTCCGGTTTGCTGGTTTCTCCAAGTGGGTATAATTCTGAAAATCCTGTCCATTCGACTTATAATAACCATCACTGTAAGGGTTATAATCATCACCCTCCCCAAGAGAATCAGCATAGTCTTCTCTGGTATAAGATCTACCTGGTCTATGGTAATCCCTAACATAATTAACATGCTGGTGTGAAGAGGTCAACTTATAAGTAAGATAAACAGCCTTTTCAGAATATTGTTTAAGGACCCTATCTAACTTTCTCTTCTTTTCAATAAAAAGCCCATTACATCTTCTATCAATTTTATCTAAAACTTTGTAGTTGTTGTTGTTTGTCTTTCGGCTTTTCCTGGTTAGGGGTCGCCACAGCGGAACTCTGGTCCACTAATGATTGGCAGTTGGTTTTTATGGTGTCGAGTTGCCAGCCCAACGCCCAACATTCAACAAAGGCACGCCCATTCAAAGCATGTCTTTCAAATGCCCACTCGACCGCGGGGAGGACATGCAGACTCCACACAGAAGGCACTCCCATCCCAAGCCGAGAATCGAACGGGAGAACCTCTTGCTGTGAGGCAACAACGCTACCGCTGCACCACCGCAGAATTACAAACCCTTATATTCTTCAAAAACTAAATCATTAATAATTCTATAGTGCATACTTTTTACCTCATGGCACAGGGTATCGCTATATTTTTCATTATAAAAAATTACCTTCTTTAAAAGCTCTAAACCCCACTTGTCAAAAAAGCTTGTAAAATCATTAATCATAGCATCATCATACATTAAGCCAAAAGGGAATTTAAAATGCGTAAATGGTGAGGTATTATGTGATGCTTAACACATTTTTTCAGGTATGAGATTTCAGTCTGCAAAGTCTTATATGTAAAAAGACATTTTTCAAAAAAATAAATCATTTCTTTCAAAGAAGAAAATGATGCAGCATTATTAGATCCCACATGTTCAACATTAAGTAAATATCTGCCACTAAAGCTATACTTTTTACTTAAAAGATCATTAAAAACCATTAAAATTATGGGAACAAACTTGTTCCCTATCCAGTGTATGACTATTCTGCAGGGGCTCCTGGACCCTTCCCTTTCCATCTTTAATGTAGTAAGTTAGGGTAATATACCCATATAGCTAAGGTTACTACATCATTGATCAATATGTTGAACATAGCACAGTTGTATAAGTAAACTTACCCTAACAGAAGATGTTCGAATGATCACTGCTGCAGTAGCCACTTCCTCCCTCTACCCCACTTATTTTTAGTGTGTTTATGTCATTGTGCTAATAGTTATATTTTGCTGTTCCTAGCATTGTATTTCAGGGCTCAGCCTCCCTCTGTCTGTATGAAAGCTCTGAAGGGTTTGGTGCCCAAGTCTGTCTATTCAGCTCAACTTTAGCTGACTGATTCTTTGGGAGTGTAGAAGGTGCCCTGACGCTTTGGAAGCTGGCTGGCTGTTGGCAGGATTTGACTCATTTAACTAAGGCTATTGCAACAGTGATCGTTTGAACATCTACTGTTATGGTAAGTTCACTTACACTATCATGGACCTCATGTAAGTTGACACCTTTTTATGTCTTGAGTCCCTTTTTCAGGATTCCCTTAAATGTCATTGATTATTGTATGTTTCTCATTTATGAGGCATAATCATTACATGAATATTCTTTAAAATCTACTTAAAACTACCTTCATAACTGTCAAGATCCTGTGGGGGTGCCATTAGCATACAGAGAAACATTTCTTCCCTGCATAATAAACAAATTGCCATTAGGTGTTTATGTGATCTACCATAGTCTGTGTATCTGATTTGATACTCACATCAAATATTATAGGCAAACTGGTATATCTTTATTCAATCCCTCTAGAGACTATGGAAAATTAAAATAGTTTGTTCTGTTTTTTATTACTTTTTGCTTCCCTTTGACTTAAAACTATCTATTGACATAGGTCCTCCACAGATTATCAGTCATACAGGCAGCCATCAATGGGTTCTGTAAGACTTAGTTGTTCCTCCCTTGTGCATGCCTCATAGTGCTGAAGGCTTGGCTTATGGTAGGTTTTATAGTGGCTATCATTCATTTTAACAAGTGGTTTAATCCCCTAGGTACAACCCCTCCTTGTAAGCAGATGTTACCATCTTGTCTGTGGCCTCCACCAGTTGACCATGATGGTACATATGCTGTAGGACACTGCATAAATCTTTCCACCATGATAGGTGAGTGGGTAATGCCATGGTTTCATTTCCCTCCATGGTGGATTCCTCTTATGCTTGGGATACTAATTAAACTGGGATCATCCAAGTTGTAATCAGAACTTCAGTCCTGTATACCATGGAGTTCACATATGTTTTCCTTGTTTTTACATATTTTTCTTAATCACAAAAGAAAATTAAGGCCAACATTTATTCCACCTATATGTAACCAAAACATTTTTTGTTTCGTTTATGAAACATTTTTTTCTATATCAGGAGAAATAGTAACTGTGCCTTTGTGCTTCTTTCTGTGTTCTGCAATTATATTATGTAGTTCTATAATGTAGTTTGTCAGATGTCAGTCTGTCATGAACTCTTACTACTAGTACTTTATTTATTCTTGTGGTCAGTGTTTTAGTAAAACGTACTGGACAAGACTTGAAGATTGTCCCAAATCCATGTTAGTTCCTCATGGAGTCTGGTGAGTTGTGCTGCATATTTAATGATTCAGAGCTATGCATAATTAGTATAGCTCTGAACTTCACATCCATTGAGCTGTATGCTCCCGTTCATTGATGGTGATTCTCTGTCTTTCCTGTTGTGTTATAAATTAATGTACATCCACATAGATCCTGTGTCATATAGCACAGGCCTGCAAAGGTATCTATTTGCCAATTCTTTAAATGGTATATGTTAGAAATGATAGTGCAAGCCAGTTATTACTGATGTGCATGTGTCCAGCTGCTTCTATCCATGCTCACTAGAGCTGTATGGCCAAAGTCATGTCTAAAGCCCTTATTCCATACAGATGCTATATTTATTCCTCATTTACATGGAAATCGCCACAGATTTAGGCTACTTGTGTACTCCTTAGGGATTCATGAGCAAAGTTATTTTCTGCATTTTTTTTCAGACAGAATCATCATAGGATTGTGCACTGTTCATTACTTGTAAAACAGTCTTGCAGAGTACATAAGACATTACTAAATGTGGCCTATAGTCATGTTTTAACAATGATGAGCAAAGAAATATACTTTATTTACTTTTTTCCTCAAGTCTCTTTTGCAAGGGAAACTGTGCATGTTCAAAATATCTTCATTTTTTTTTATTCTCAGTTTATTTACACTTGATGTCAGATTTTTCAGCTGAGATGTCATAAACATTGCACAGTAAACAACTATGATTCAGAAGCAAATGTTTCATTATTTTACATAGACAGCAGGGAAGAACAGCAACAATGCATATAGCATAGCTGAGGTACTTTTACACAGTTTTTTCATACCAAAGTGTGATAGACTCGGGGGGGGGTATAGTATGAAAATTGTGTTTATGTATTATCAACACAATAAAAATGCAACAAAATAATCATAGGCAGTTCTTTTATAATAGTTTTATTGACCTGAACAATAAATACATTATTTACAAAGAAGGGAAATTGAACATTTACAAACAATATTATTCATCAACAAACAGCATTTGACAATGTCACATCATAAATTTTATTTTCTCTCATATTTTGTAAGCAACATTTCTAACTTATTCCAGCAACCAAAGTTAATAATATTACTTGGTGGTTTTAATTTGATTACTTATTTTTCTGTTTTACACAAAATAGCATCAAACAGGGGTGGCAACTTAGATTTCTATTTCCTTGTTATACCTCTTCTGGCAATTGCTGATAAACTGTATAATAATATGTATTGTTTATTACCGACTTCTTTTGGAACAGGTGTATTCGTTAAGATGGTTGCTCTTAATAATACTCAATTATCTGTCCAAAGACCTTTAAAAAATTCTTAGTCTCCACCCAGTATGCTTGTAGTTTGTCATAATTCTCAAAGATATGCATCTATTCAGCTTTGATAACTTCTATTTCCAACATACCAAAGAGTTTGATGTGGTAAATTTTGAAAACTTATTTAGGATAATAAATACTCCATTAATATATTTCCTTGTAAAAGATTTTAATACATGCTAGAAGAATTTAGACTGATTGAGTTTAATAGCAGTGCCTTATTCTTTTTCTTATCCTTTAAGTCATTTAAACACTGTGTATCCTAGAAATCCCAATAATTCTCTTAAACCATATATTTTTATTCCAAACCAATGAAGGCATTTTGGCAAGCTTTTTCATGAAGTTACAGCTGTAATAATGGATATTATATACTTATAAAAAGCTGATATGATTTCCCTTTCCTTATTGTTTAAAAGTAGATAAGTAGTTAATTGCCCTATGATACAGTTAAGAAGTAATCCTCATGATAAAACTAAATTATTCTTAGTAACTTATCATTTGGGAGTAGAACTCCTCTATTTAAACAGCCATACTATAACAACATATTATTTTACTTTACCATTTCTAAATGATTTGCATTTCTATAAAACCTGTTGTAGATGTAATGGGAAAATCCTTTCCATTTCTTGAGTAAAGTGGATTTGTAAATATAATTTCCAGAAGTCTTTAATAAATTGTTTATGTAATAAGAGTCCATTTTTAATCTACCTTCTCATAAGTAGTATTTTAAGAGCCAGACATAGCTGTTGTTCATTATCTCAAGTTTTTATGCTCACATTCAATGTACTGTGCTTTAATAATGTTATAACGTGTGTCTTTCCACTTGCTTTTGTAACAAGAGTCCAACCATTGTGTTACAGTACTGAACATTATGGCCAACTCATGTGAGTCTAAATCTGGAAATCCTTTAACCCCCCCCCCCCGTGTGGTTGATAAAGGCTGTTTTTGATTTTGCAGAATGCCAAAGGAATATAATTAGCATTTGTTTTAATTTCTTAAGTAGTGCTTTCTATTGAATCAAAGCAGTTGATTGCAATAAGTGTTAAGACTTCAGGCAGAAGTATCATTTTTGTGAGCATTAATCTTTCTTCAAATGAGAAGAAATTCTTATTCCCACTTTTGGATTAAGTATAAAAGTTCTACAGTGAGGTTTTGGGAATGACTTGTAATAGATGTTAACAGATGTTACTGTTATTTTTTTATCCTAGATATTTAATTTCATTCTGGTTCCAATTAAAATTGTGTAGTTCTCTTAGTGAGGGATTATATTGATGTTTTAATTAGATAGCTTCAGCTTCAGTATTATTATTATTAAATTTCATAAAAGACACAGATTCAGAAGTCTTGATTTCATTATTTAACTTCATGCATAGAATCATGTATATTACCTATTGTCAGCAGAATGTCATCTGTGAAAAGCTGAATTTTTGATTGGTAGTTGCTTGCTATCTAGAATTATTCTATGTTTTGATTATCTCTTAAACTGTTTGGAACAGGTTTGATAAGTAATACAAACTTTATAAGTGAACAGGTGTATCCCAGTTTAGTTCCTTTATTAATCTGGAACAGCTATGAGAAAAATTACCCTATCTAAATAAAGGCATAGATCCAATGTACAAGCTTTGCGTAATTTTTATAAACCCAATATTTCAAATTATTTAAATAAATAGATAAAATATACTGAGTCAAAAGCTCTTTCAATAGCCAGTATTATTAGAAACAATTTCATATTGTTCAACTTTGCAATATCTAGGATGACTGTTACTTTCTTGTCATTGACAGTGGTAACCATGTAGAATTCTGCTGGTATTTTACCAGCATTTTGCAGATTTTTATCCCTGATGTTTGCTGTGAAGAATTTACCATAAACATAACCTTTAGTCATGAAAATGATTTTGGACATCACTAATCACACTGGTGATACATTCTGGAAAGCTAGGAGAAAATGGAATTACTTGCTTTCTTTACCAAGGTGAGGACTTTGATATACCCCAACCTTTAAATAGTGAACTGTGCCTCAGAGAGGAGATAACTTGCATTGTTTGTAGAGGCCTTGAAGTTATGAGGCTGTCCTAGAGAAAGTAGGTGTCAGTTTTCAACTAAACTGTATCACCAAAATAAAGGGATGAAAAGCATTCTACCCGTAACTTTTGTACTGTATTCTTTTTACACATTGTTAACCAGGTTAGACCCACTAGACCAATAGCCTTGTTTCAAGGGAGACCCAAGGTGGTATTCATACCGAGTAGGGGAAATTTAACCTGGACAACAGAGAACTTCCCTCACTCATTTTATCTTTGGAGCAACTAGATGGCACCAGAGGGCTGCTACAGCACCAAGAAAGAGGTCTGAGAAAAGCAGCAGCATGGTAGAGGAGGGGGTGAGAAATGCTATGGAGAGTTTGGAGGTTGAAATGAGAATTTCGATAAAAAATTGTTCAAGTTTGAGAATCAGAATGCAGATAAAGAATCCTGTGTGGTGGATGATAGAAATAAGCAGTGTTTAACTATCTCAGTGGAAAATGAAGTAAGTCCATTGGAGTGGTGCAGATAACAGTACTGGCATCTGAAAGGCTTGCAGATGATATTCTGTTGAAAGTAAACTAGCAGGATGACCCAGGTGACAGTTTTGCTGTTGCAGGTGGTGAGATGGCAGGAAACATTTTTTGAAATGCTGAGGATGGTAATCTGGAGAATAAATCAGGTGATATGGCAGCAGGAAATGCAGCAGTTAAAACTTATGCAGCCAGGACAGAAAGAAAAAGATGAAAGCAACAATAAACTGAGAAGGAGTCCAGTTTTGTGACAGCAAAGAATGTAGCAGTTAAAACTTCTGCAGCAGTGACAGCAATTAAAAAATGAATGCAGCAACAAACCGTAAGTAAAACTGTTTTTGAAAAAAAGAGAAGGACAGCTTTGAGAATAAGAACAAAAAAAAACATACTGTAATAAAATGTATGAGACAATTTGGTAACTATTCTGGGATTTAAATCTCAAGAAATTCAGTCTTTTATACATATAAGGACAGATACTTTCTGTGACTTAATATTTCAATCTGAGGGACTGATGATAACATTTCTGGAATTGTGTGACCAAAAGGACACTTATCCTTGGATCAATTATTTGTTTTTGGAAATAAATCTTAAAAATGTTACTTTTACAGTTTTGAACTGATGAACTGTAACAGGAAGATGGTAAAAATACCAAAATACAATAACATTGTGAAAATTACAGATGAGAGAAACTTTTGGAATGGAGGGCGTTGGAGTCTGTTTGGAAATGTGAAAAAATATGGTGAAATGCTTGCTAAGTGCTATTTTTATGGGTAATCACAGAAGGACATTAAGTTATGCTGGTCAGCACTAAGTCATGTTTTTTGTGGGGCTTTGTTTTCATTTAATTAATGAGTGTGGTAAGATACAGTGTAACCAGAGTGTGGCTGAATGCAGGCTGTGTAAAGAAAATGGACACTTTTGGATAGACTATCAAGATCAAACAGTAAAAAAGAAAAAGATGGGGGAAAGAAAGAAAAACATGACGAAGGATGACAAGAGGCTGAGGGAGACAGTGAACTATGTGAAAAAGAAAGTCTAGTAGAAGAATAAAATATGGAGCTATCAGGAGAAGGGATTAACACTAAGAATTTATTTGAAGTGGGGCTTTCCAAGATGGCTGCACATAGATCAACAGTGTAATTTTTCCTCTCTAACTGAAAAAAAGAAACTGATAGATAAGGGTTAATAATTCTGCTTGTTTTAGTAAAATTTAGTTACTGGCTAACAAATACACTGTCTGGATACTAGCAAAGAAAAAGGTAGAGATCCAGAGAGAAAGTCAACTAGAAAAGATGAAGAGAAAAACACTGACTTGGAAGAAACTTGCAGATGTTCAGCAAAAAACAGTTCAAGCTCCAGCTTTGGTACCAGAGATGAATTCCAGTAATTCAGAGGAAAAATAACTCAAATGTGCTAATTTAAATAAATGAAACATTGAAGTAGTATATCAACTCAAATAACCAAAGGCTGGAAAAAATATAAGAAGCTTTAAACATAAATTCAGATGACCTAATAAAACTGCAAAAATCAGAGGTTGAAATAAAGAAAAGGCTGGCTGAGCATGAGACTGCTCAAGAAGAGCTGATTCAAAAAAATGGTAGAGTTACAGGACACAGCACCCAGAGAAAACCTAAGATTATCTATTGTACCAGAGAAACTGGAAGGAACAGACTATATTAATTTTATGAAAGTACAAATAAGTGAGTGGACTGATATTTCACATCAGGATTTGTTAATTGAATCGGCACATTGTGTGTATGTTCCAAACTTGCCAATGAGAAAGGCCAAGAACAGTATTCATAAAGATGCAATCATACCAACAGAAAGAGTTGATCCTGACAAAACTGTAGCAGAATGGCAAATTATTAAAAAGTGGAGAAATAGAATATTTGTTGAAAATGATTATTCACTGTATACTAGGCAGAAGAGAAGCAAATTTATCCCAACAATCAGGGAACATCAAGAGGCAGGTATGAGGTGTAAGCTGCTGTATCCAATTACCTTTATGATATTTTTTCCTGGAGGATCAATGTAATTTTTGATGCAGAAAAGACTAAGGAGGAAATACAAAAGTTTGCCCAACAAAAAAGTGAACCATCAAACAGAAGGGTGACTCTGCTTCTCATTCTTATGATAATAAAGCTTAAAGACAGACACTGCCAGTGAAACATTTTCTGTTGTTGTAAAGGAAAATGTTTGAAAGACAGAAAAAACTCACAGAGGTTGACTAGAGGAATTGGGAATACCTTAGACTTGAAATGGAGTCTGGGGTTGGGAGATGGAGCTAAACAGAAAAAACACCAGCAACACTGAAATTAGTACTTAAATGTGATAGTATAAATGATTGACTGAGAACATTTGTATTTTGCTTGACTTTACTAAACTTGTGGGGGGACTAACATGCATATACCCTACTTTATGTCATTGTTATTTGGAAGGACACTAAAAGGGAAAAAAAGAAAGAAAAACAGAAAGTACTGAACTTAAAACAAGTTGTGATCCTAACAGCATTCATACAAAGCATTTCATGATATAAATTGCATGTTATCTAGTAAAGCAGTTTTAGTGATTGTTGTACATGATGATGATAGTAAAGAAAACAAGCACTTTTTTTATTTTTTAAGTTTAAGAAATGTAGGCATTACAGTGTAAAAATAGAAAAAGACTGGACAAAAGCAAGTTTAAGTTAATGGGGTGTAATCTTGGACTGCTGGGGTGGGGGATGGAGTATAAAAACCTGCTGAAGATAATATAGTATAATATATGTAGAGTTGAAATGCTTTGTTTTTTTGTTTTTTTAACTTTTGCATTGGTGAATGTCTGGATTTATGCCCTTGGCTTAATCTGATGAGACTTTTTTTGTTTAAGCAAGTGTTTTTTTTTTAATGAGAGACTACAATGTTAAGAATAGTTTTCCTTTTGCAAATAAATGTTCAGAGTTAGTACATTCTGTTCTTATGTTTCAGTGAAAACAAGCTGAATAAAGGTGATGGCAGTAAATAGAAGTCTGGACATTGTTTAGAGAAGTGTAAAATTAAATGGTACAAGGACAAGCTGCTCCATAGATAATAACATTTGAAATTAGTGGAAGTGAAAAAGAGATAGCAGCTTTTCTGGTAACTTAATATTTAATACATTTACTAGAACAATGTATAATTTAGTTTTATTTAAAGGTAGCCAGTGCATTTTTTCTTTAGACTAAAAGTTAAAATTTTCTGAAAGCATGTAAGCTGTTTTTCACACCTTGGAGGGGAATAACGATAAGACAAGAACAGACAACAATTAGTGTAAATAGGAGCACAGGATGAAACATGCACTTTAGCATAGAAAAACTTAATGTTAGGTTAGTTTGTGCCTGTGGTTGCAACTGTCCATTTGAGACAGTTGTTCCTATCAGGAGGGTTAAACTTCATTATTTGAAGATGTACATAGTTTTATGTATTTGTGTTAAGTTTATAGGTTATGAGGGTATTCTGGGGTTGTGTTTGGTATTTTGTTTGAAGGTTTTCATTAAAACAAAAAGTCTTATGAAATGTGAGATGGGTTGAAATGGAGATGACAAGAAACTGTATAAAGGTTCAACCTGCCAAACATTAGTTGGTGTATGTAACATAAAAGCTGAAAATAGACACTTAAAAAGCTGTTCTATATAATAGATGGGAATAATAGCTTCTTATCATAATGGATACACTAAACATATTATTGTTGAATGTAAATGGCATCACAGGTGTAAACGGAAAGGTAAGAATATTGAAATATAATAAGAAATGCAGAATGCAAATAGTGCTACAAGAAACACATTTATAAAGAAGTGAGCATTTGAATTTCATAAATATCAGGGTGAGTATTCAGCAGAATATCAGGGAAATGGAAAAGGAGAGCACTAATTGCTAGAGAAGCTCTATTAGTGATCGAAGAGGGAAAAAAGATAGTATTGGTAGATTTATGGTGGCAAGGGGCTACTGGTGAAAGAGGAGGATTACATTAGCATGTGTTTATATTCCACCTAAGACTGCTGTTATGGAGCTTAAGAAAATTTTTGGAAAAATAATCAGCTTTCAGGTGGGAATATTACTTATAGGTGGGGACAGGAAATTGATTTGCAGCAGCGAGGATGTATCTGGGAGACCTAGAAGTGAAAATATAACAAGTGAGTGTGGATTTCTGAAGAAACTGATGAAAATATTTGGGGAAAGAATTCAGATATTATTCCCCAAGGTACAATAACTGGGCTAGACAAAACAAAAACTATATTTCGCAGGAACATATGCATTTAATTGAAACCTTCAACACACATCCAATAACTGTTTCAGATCCTGTACCAGTAACAACTAGGATAAAAATGCAGGGTAATGAAATACAAATGAGAAACTGGTGCTTCTCCACCAACCATCTAAAAAGACAGGAATTTAAGAAATGGATAGTGGAAATTGAGATTTAGTATAGGGAAGAAGAAAATGAAATCTGGTTAAGAAGTGACAAGAATTATTTAGAGGGCTGACAAAGATTAAAGTATTGCAGAAAAAAGGGGATCTCACAAAACATGAAGAGGTACAGGTATGGAGTGCTAAAGAGAAAACTGGGGAATATCTGGATAGTATGCATGAGTTTAGAAAGATTGCTGTTAAGCAACTGCTTTTTAATCATAACTCCAGAGCACAAAACATTTAGCATGATGACATAGGCAACAGAAAGTTGTAATGGTTGTTGCCAACCTTAGTTAACTTGCAGTAAGAAAAATAACCAGAGATCCTGTAGAAGTAGTAGGTATATTTCAGAAATGTTATGTAAATTTGTCTAAAGCAGAGGAATATTGATATAGAAGAAGCACAGATGGAAATAGATGGAAATATTGAGGGAAAACTTGAGTATGTAACATTAAGAGGTAGATGAGTCTCAAGAGTTAGTAGTTAAGATAGGAAGAGATGAGATAAGAACAGTGATGTACAATCAGCCTGCAGGAAAGTCTTTAGGAATGGATAGTATTTGTGTATAAGTTTGAGAGTGAGGAGGGAAGAAAGATTTGGAAGGGTTTGTTTAACAGTATTTTAAAATGAGAGGAAGCACCAACATCTTGGAAGAAAGCTATAGTGGCTGTATTACCTAAGGGTGGTAAAGACCCATCAGACACAGCATCATATAGACCCATTTGAATTGTAAACCATGATTATAAAGTGTTTATGTTTATACTAGCTAAAAGAATGGCATATGTGTTGCCAAAATTAATAGATATGGATCTATGTGGTTTTGAGGAGGGCAGGCAAACATTTGGCAACATTAATAGAGCAGTGATGATCCAGAGGGATGTAGAATGCAAGAAAATACTGCCGTTGTTGGTGGGTCTTGATGCAGAGAAAGCTTTTGACAGAGTAAGCTGAGATTTTATGAGTAGGACAATGGAAGCATTTGCATTACCTGATATAATAAAAAGGTTAATTAGGAGAATATATGAGGGACTGGAGGCAAAAATTAAAGTGGGAGGGTTCCTCTCTGACAAGTTGTGTCTGAGCAAAGGAACCATGCATGAGTGTCCTCTTTCCCCTTTGTTATTTGCATTACAGTTAGAGCTATTAGCAAAGAAAATAAGGGACTCAGAAATTCAAGGATGTAATTAGTATGGTAATCAAGAAAAGTTGGCTTTATTTGCAGATGATATTATTTTGTACTTGATAAAAACAGAAAAGGAAATCTCAGTGTTGTGGAACATTCTGAGACAGTTTCAGTTCTTTTATGCATATGAAATTAATGAAGACAAAACAAAAGCTATATCTGTAAAGTGTGCACCCACACATGAATTGGTTCAGCAATACCCATATTTATGGGGAAATGATAAAACAAAGTATTTAATAGTATGGATTAAAAAGGATTGTGTTATGGTAGCTAAGGATATGTCTAAAGAGACTAAGCAAAAATAATAAAACACAGGAAGCTGCTGTTATGGATATGGATAGCGAGATACAAGCAGTGAACATATTTTTAGTCCTTTTAGTTTTATATACAGGTCAGGCATATTTTTATAAACCAAAAGAGAAGTTGTGGACAGTAATTAATAAAGAGTTGAAGGATTTTATCCAGGACGGGAAGAGGGCAAAGGTCAGATGGGATACGTTGATCCTTTCAGTAAAACAAGGTGGTTTAGGATTACCTGATTTGAAGGTATATTTTAGAACTATATAGTTAAGGCTCATATATGTAACACAGACAGAATGGTATAATTCAAAATGAAAAGAAATGTTGATGATGAAGTGGAGGGCATTCAAGAAATAAGGAGAGAGGGAGTTTGGATGCAGATCCGTAAGGAAAGTAGCAACAGCATACAGAATATTATTTTCATAAAGTAGCAGTAATTATTCTAACAATTAAACCAGTACAGGAATGGAGAATGAAGATTCTACTGAAAGGGATGACTGCAATTAGGGGGCACAGAGAATAGGCAAAATGGGGCTGGAATTTACTGGAGAAAACTGGAAAATGGAATAAGGTATTGGGAGAAAATAATTAGAGAGGGAAGGTAATGGAGTAGGAAGAGGCCAAGAAGTCATTTGGATTGCCAGCTAGAGATTGCCTTCCGTATTAGGTATTTATATTTGTGTATAGGCAAAGAGAAAGAGAAAGTGAAATCCTAAGTGAAGGACCTGCTCAGGTAAAGTTTTTAGTTGAACAGTAGCTGTTGTTAAAAAAGGAAAATTAGTATAGCGTATAAAATATTAGATAACCGTAGGAGTCAATTAGATAAGGCTAGAAAAGATTAGTAAGAGAGACTGGATAAGTAATTCACAAGGAAACAATGGGAGGACATATGTACGGCTCCCAAATATGCATTAAAGTCTAGAAGATTTAGGAGTTTTACTTGGAAGTATTTGCATAGGTATTTTTATATCCCAAGCAGACTGCAAAGAATTTTTCCTCATGTAGATGGCAAATTCTGGAGGTGTGATTGTGAAGAAATGGTAACTGGGAACATATGTTTTTGGAGTGTAATGAGTTGTCAGATTTTAAAAATTCCCTACAGAGTACTCTGTCAGAATTATTGTGTGAGCAAATGGGTGTAACTAACATTTTTTTTCTTTTAGCTGGGATATATAATCTGAATTGCTTAGACATAGTAGGGCCTTATTAAGTTTAATTCTAGTCACTAGAATTCAGTTGGTTGGTTAGGTAATACAAGAGTGTAAAATAACAGCACTTTGAGTATTATCGTGGAGCTTTCAGAATTCAAGCTCAAAGTAATTGTCTAACGAGTACTAATTGAATAATGATTTGAGTGATTAATTAGAGGGTTTGTTTACAAGTTTTTGTATAAAATGCCCAGTTTTACATTGTAAGTTTGTCTGAAGAAGTGCATATATCTCATTGCATGAAAGCGCTAACAAACCGAGTAAAAGGATTTTCCCACAACTTCGACTGGCGTGATTTGTAACCTCCGTTTTTTATTTTTTATAATTCTAGTCACTGCCAAAAAACAATTACTGGAAAATGAAAATCAAAGTCTAAACCAAGTATATTTAAAGTACTGAATATTGTGACAGAGGTAAAAGAACTGGAAGTGAGATCTTTAGGAAAGTGTAGGAGCAAATTACATAAAAAATGGAAATTGTGGGACCAATATATGCCAAATATTGTTTTGGATGAATAGTGAGGTTTAAAGGAAGGCAGGAATTGATCAATTTATGTAATGTTGGATTGATGCTAATTGTGTAGAATGTGATGTATAATGTTTGTAACTGTGAACATGTTAACATGGTTTGTTTTCCTTTGTGTGTCTTAAATGATAATTCAATAAAGGTGCTAAAAAATAATTTATTTGAAATTCTGGTCAGTGAAATATTTAAAAATATTCCCCAAAACTTAAAAAGGAAAGAAAAACAACAAATTTGGAATGAATGTGAACAGCATTATTGAAACTAAAGGAAGGATAGGAGTACTGGAATACAGCCGTTAATGTGATATGGAAGTTGACATGTTAGAGGATATAAGATTACAGACAAGTGAAGAAAAAACTGTAAATAGAAGCATTGTGGGGTGGAAACATAATATGGAAATTAGAAATTGAAAGTTGTTCTGGAGTGCATGTGTTGTGTAAAGAAACAGTGAAAATGCTAGATACATCATTGGTAAGGATGGGAATGTAACCTGTTGTCAATGTGAGATAAAGAGAATGCATTTCTATAATTGTATCATTGTGTGCATATAGAACTAGGAAGGAGAAAGAGAAAATCTGTTTCATCAAATATTAGACTATGTGATGGTTAAGATGAAAATTATAATTGCAGGGGACTTTATGATTTACAAAGAAGACATAGAAAGAAAGGGCAAGATGTAAAAAATACAGTAAGTGATAAAAAGTGGTAGGTTGGTTGTGTGAAACAGAAGTAAATAGACTTATAGAAGGAGGTCACTTTGATCTGAATTGATTATTTTGTATTATTGGAAGGTTTGTGGTAGTAGACAGTGATACAGTTGTGACGGGTTTCTCAGACCATTCAGCAATATGGATGGTGGTGTTGGAGGAAAGGGAGTATATTAAAACAAAAATGGAATAAAAAGAATAAATGAGAAATTATGGGGTGAAATGGGAGAGTTATGGAAGATTCATATAACCATGGACTTTTATAAAAACTGCTCTGAGTGATGAATTGAATTGAAAAAGAAGTGTAACAAGTGTTTTTTTTCAGTGGCAGGATGATGTAAGGAGGGAAAAGAAAGAGAAATATGGGACAGTTTATAGAAATGTATTAGATAATACAATAGAGTATCAAGAGAATAGTTATCATATAGAAAAACATATATAAAACAAATTGAGGAAAACAAATAAGCCATTAATGTTTAGGTAGATATATTAAAGTGTCTATATATTTGGGTAAACTAGTAAAACAGGATGCAAGTATATATAATGAGACATATGAACATATCTTAAAAAGAAAGGTAAAAAGAACACAAGCACAAATTTTGAGTTTTGTAGTACAGCATGCAGAAAATGTGTATAAGACTATAGGGATGGAAAATAAGGGAGATTGGAAAGTAAAGATATTCCAAAATCAAGTTAAGGAAGAATATGAAAAAGAAATTTCTATCAGTGAATTGGTTAAAGTACTTAAGAAAGTAAACGTTGATTCAGTATCAGGGTCAGATGGTATAGGTGTGAAAATTTTAAGAAATTAATGGACTGGCAAAGAGAGAATTTTGTAAATGTACTAAATGAATGGCGAAAGGTTTTGTTTCTGAAGAGTTATGTAGTGGTTATTAAAATTTATATAGAACAAAGATGGGAAGAATGAAATAAAAAATCCCAAACCTATCACACTAAATAGCATAGATTATATTTTTTATGGGGATAATACCTAGTATAATGGAAGGAAGGATGGAGATGTTATGGAAAAAAGTATTTATATTATTAAAGGGAAAGGCTGTCAAGAATTGCTATTGATTGTGAGAGAAATTGTGGGTGATGTTATCAGTAAAAAGGAGGATGTGAATCTTATGCTGGGTAATATTAGTAGGGCATATGTGATACGGTGGTACATGATACTTTGTGGATTGCTATGGAGAAATATGGAATAGGTAGTAGAATTAGGAAAGTGTGTATGTCAGCATATCAGAATGATAGGGTGAGTGTGTTAGTGAATGAGTGGCTGGGAAAAGAAATATGCATGAAGTGTGGTATAAGACAAGGATTTCATGAGTGGAATATTGTTTGCATTAGTTAAAATGCGATGATGATGATATAGTTGTTGTTGCTAAGAATACAATGTGTATGGTGGAAGTGGTGGTTTGTCTGAATGGATATTTAAAGGAAATGGGAATGACCTTAAATAAAGATAAATATACAAGCCTTTTAGGACTAAAGACTATATTAGTCATGATGTCATAATTACCCCCAAAAGTGTCTTCAGTTCTTTAAAACTCTTACATAGTTCATGCATTAAAGATACGTCTCAATTGTTCCACAGTTGAAGGAACACCTTTTTTAGCTTGATAATGTGTGCCTGCACTGCTGCTCCAATCTGACCATTAGTGGCTCCAGTTTTTGATATTTTAGCCAGAGAGGGGGAGAGAGAGAGAATTTCTGGAGCATGGCATGGTCAAAATATCAAAACGTGCCTTAAGTGCTATCACTTGAGCAGTCTTTAAAAAAAACAGTACCACAAAGCAGTGACCAGTGGAATTAGTAAGATTAACAACAGGTGTGATGACATGAGTCAGTCTTGTGCTATGTCAGTTTCTGGACTGATATGTCTCTTAAGTATTAAGTTCTGGACAGGCAAGAACACAGAGAGCAGGCGGCTGTAATATATGCCAGCTTGTAGGCTAAAAATTATGAGATTTTATATAAAAACAACGAAGACAAGCAGGCAGAATTCCACTAAGAAAATTTAGTAAAACACTGTGGCACCTTGGCAAAGCATTTAGGGGAATAACTGAATCAAATCTGTGGTTATTACCTGCTCACCATTATACTACTGAATGGATTAATATCTCAGTCAAATGTGACTTGATTAAACAAAAGAAATTGACTGAACAAATAAGGTAGACTTATTTGAAATAAATAAAAAAAACTAAATCTACTCTGATGATCAATATAATGACAAATTAATGATAAATTAAAAGGAGTAAAATTAAAAATAACTAATAGAAGAAAAAGCTAATATATGATCAAAATTGTCATAGTAATGAAAAGGTATTTCCTTGGAAACTCGGGACTACAACCAATCCAGATGGGGTGAAGGAAGGAAATGACAATGAAATTACAATAAAAGAATTTATATCAAGGTGTTAGAGCAGTAGTTTAAGTGCTGCAGGATTCAACTTAGAGGATGATAATGAATGTCCACCTCTACCTGCACCTGACGGAAGAATGGCTTCTAGACAAGAATCACAACAGGACTTTTGCATAACGAGGAATACCAGACAATGTGGACAAATATGTGCAACTATAATGAGCACTCACAACTACAACAGCAGCATCAAAATAACCAATATAAATGGAGCAAAGTGATGTTACATATGATTATTTTTCTAATATTACAAAATGGAATGATGAAATGATTCATGGCATTTATAGTGAAGTTGAATGAAATGACAGCTTTTATTCATGTATTTCTAATAATGGTAATTTAATGTGTGATAGAGTAAATGTTCCTATGATTCCAAATAAGAGTGTATTTATCCCCCATTTAAAAATTAATGTATTAAACGATATTTTGCCATTCTGCAATATTCTGTGGAGAAGGCTTTTTTATGAATGTTGGAGTAATAGAAGAAATGTACAACATAATATAAGTAAAAGTGAATGGGAAGACGTGATGGATTTAGGTGCAAAAATTTAGTTGTTAATAATAATATATGTTATTATTATTATTATTATTTGCAGTAATATTTAATACGTTTGAGTTTAAACAATAATATAAAGACAATAATGTTGTTGTTATGGATTATAGGCAATATATGAATATGTGGTTAAGTCCATTTAAGGGACAGAGTGACTTAAGAAAGAACTAATAGAAGTAAGTATGAGGAAGCTTAAAATTAATTTGTAGTTTGGTTTGACAACAGGATAAGACTGGGCTAATTTACCAAAGAGGATGTAGAAAAACATGTAAATGTACAAGAAATAAAAGTAGCTACAATTTACTGTTTGCTGAAAGTATATATATTTTCGAGCCTTCTGGCAGACCGTGTGTGTCTTTTTGTGACTGTTGTTTGAGAAATGTTGGATTGTTTCTGCATACTTTTTTATATATAATTATGTTATCAGGCTTTCCTCTTACATTTGAGATGCAGTTGATTTTTTCTTACAAAGATTTGCTGATATATATTGGGATAGTGACATATTGATTGATTTTAGATGTTAGATGTCTCAGTACAAGTGCTTCTCATGCACATGGGACAGAGGCATTAAAATACTTTTTAGGGGAATAATCTGACTGTGAATTTTGTGACTGATTCATGTATATCACCAATTAACAGCAACCATAATGGGTGCCCCTCTTCCCACATGCATGCAAACTTGGTCATGCTACTATTTGAAAGAGAGTATGCATATGGCACAGATTTTTTATGAAACATGGTATTCAGCATATTATAGTTATATCATTGATTTGATATTCATTTGTCAGGTGGGCATTATATGGATAAGTTTATCGACACTAGATAGATTTTATTTTATTTTTGATAGTGGGCTTTTTGACAGAAAAGCAGTGCTTTTAGATTTAATAATAAAAGGTAATAGTCGAGACCTCATAAAAACAAAAATACTTAGAAGAAATACTGTTAATATGAATTTTTTTGCATGGCAAGAATTGTCATCCACCCATTTATTGTCTGCCCTCTCTTATGGAGAGATTTTAAGAATTAGATGTTTATGTTGTGATAGGGAAGAGTTTTTGATGGAGACCAAGAGCACTGTATGTGTGTGTTTTTAAGTAGAGGTTAAAAATAAAAAAGTAATGCAGTCGTATTTTAAGTTTGCTAATATGTCAGGTAATGATGGTGTAGAACAACTTGAGAAAAAAGATAAATGGATGTGTTAGGGATATGTTAATAACTACAACACTAGAGAATATTTTGTAATATAATATAATTTATTTACTACTCAGATTGTAGATATGATTAGATATTACCGGCCCTTTTTTAATATTGAAAGTCTCTTTGGGAATAAGCTGTGTGACTGTCCAATTTCATATAAAAAGAGGGAGAAGCATTGATGATATTTTTGATACATGGTCATTTTGTTCACCGAGGGGAAAATTTGAAAAAATAGAGAGATATCCCATATGGGTACTTAACCCTGTGGTGCATGTAATGTGTGCAGATTTATTAAGAAATCATTTGACAATATAAATAGTATTAAATTTCACGTAAGAGAAAGTTAGTTTGCTTAACAGAAGGTGTGTTATATGTCATGAAATAACATACATTAGTGAGACCATTAGATTTTATAAACTTTGATTGCCCTAACATATGAGGGATATTAAGAATAAGAAGGCAGAAAGTCATTTGCTGTATACATTTTTGGGTGTCATAGAAATGTGAATATTGATTTATAAGCACAGTAGGTGTCAGAAAATGCTTTACATGACGTGCTGTGTGCAAAGTTCTTTAAAAAAATGCGTAATATTTAGTGTAGTAAGGGGGACTTGCAGGCTTTTATTTCCCCTCCTTTCCAGTTTCTAAAAGGATGGCAAGGGGCAATAAAAGGGGCCAAGCCTGCTGACTGACAGAACTAGCAGTAAAAGTCAAAGGGAATAGGTATATTAAAACATTGTTATTGTTCTCTTTTATTCAGCTCTTATTTTCTTGAAAAAGGAAGGGACTGTGCTGGCACAACAACATCAGTGATGTCTTTCTGCAAATTTCTTAAGTTATACTGCACAATAAATACACACAACCTCGGCTAGCTCCCAAAGGTCTCCTCCACAAAACCGAAAAAATGGATAGTAGATAAACCAGAGTGAAGACCACCACGATGATGCAGCAAACCTTCTTTTATTTGAATAACAAGGAAACACAAAAAGATGAGCGCTTTCGCGTACGGACTGTACGCTTCTTCAGATCTATTAAACTGTAAAAACTTTTGTCCTTATATATTAGTGCAAGTACTAATTATTAGGACCAATCATTTAATTAACACAGCAATCAATTAATTTCTCAATGTAGCAATCAGTATTAAAACAAGTCAAAAA
Organism: Protopterus annectens; assembly: GCF_019279795.1. Lineage (NCBI taxonomy): Eukaryota > Metazoa > Chordata > Ceratodontiformes > Protopteridae > Protopterus > Protopterus annectens. The sequence goes on along the minus strand of NC_056746.1, from coordinate 1,091,974,614 downwards.
ACATTGTAAAAAAACAGTGAAAAACACAATGAAAATCACTGTCTTTAAAATGTATAGCGCTCCTCGCTGCAGGTACTATATAAAGACTAAAAACTAAAATTGTTTTATATATATATTCTAATGCAGTATCACATAAGTGGGGTTAGGACTTTACTTGTACTAAAAATTGATAATGACACCATGAAAATTAAAAAAATAAAAGAGAGACATATCACTTCTAGAGTCTTTATCAACAATTTCTAGATGTGCTTTTCAGTCTCTGGAAGTGATATGTCTCTCTTTTATTTTTCATGGTGTCATTTTTAGTACAACTAGTTCTTTATTCATTTATTTGTTATTACGTGATCCTATTGTTTACTACTTCACAACCAATATGTTATGTGATGTTTTTATATATGCTTTATACAAGTTATTCTGGTTTCCTGTCACTAAAGTCCTAACCCCACTTATTATTCATGCTTTCTAAACACAGTTTCAGTTCTTATGAGCTCAGCTTGATTGTTTAGATATATACCCCTAGACTCTAGTGTTTAATTTTATATAGGCTTTGCATGGATATAGGTATTCTTTCTATATACCTGTATTACAAGGCTTTTTTCTGAACAAATGTATATAGAATTTATATGCGATGAGATTGTAAAATTACATATATAGTGCTATAGTAAGTTGGTCAGATAGAACTGATTCATTACCTATGTTTTAATGTGATACTGCATTAGAATATATATATAAAACAATTTTAGTTTTTAGTCTTTATATAATACCTGCAGCGAGGAGCGCTATACATTTTAAAGACAGTGATTTTCATTGTGTTTTTCACTGTTTTTTACAATGTTTTTTGACTTGTTTTAATACTGATTGCTACATTGAGAAATTAATTGATTGCTGTGTTAATTAAATGATTGGTCCTAATAATTAGTACTTGCACTAATATATAAGGACAAAAGTTTTTACAGTTTAATAGATCTGAAGAAGCGTACAGTCCGTACGCGAAAGCGCTCATCTTTTTGTGTTTCCTTGTTATTCAAATAAAAGAAGGTTTGCTGCATCATCGTGGTGGTCTTCACTCTGGTTTATCTATTATACTGCACAATCTAAGGGGGGTGTTATAGTAAAATATTGCCAATAAGTTAATAATGTTTTTGTAGTGGGTGTAGTAGTATTACTATATTAAATGGTATCTACTCAGGTCTTTTTATCCAGCCTGTTTAGTAAGATTTTGATAGTACTAATAGCATTAAATGAAACTGGTGTGTGAATTTGGGCACTGTTATAGCAGGGTCATTTTTAACTGAAATAATAGATAACAAAAGTGTAGATTCTAAAGCAGTGAATCACCAGAAGAAGGAAGATTGATAAGGTTATCACTACAGTAAGGATACGTTTCTGATGCAGCTGTGGCGTTCTGGGTCCTAATTTTATAGGTCGTGTCTCCCAAATGAGAGCAGATTTATTCATTATTTACTGAGAAGCATTAATTTACACTTACACAAATTTTGATTGTCAGTTACTGTGATTTTCAAATCTTAAAGAGAAGTACGGTAGTAAATGTAGATGACCACCCATTCAGAAGAAGCCCATTTTTTACTTCTGGTTATATATTTATTTATTTATTTATTTATTTATTTATTTATGTGTTATCCAGGTTAGTGCACCCGTCTACTGAATGTTTTCAGTCAAGAACCAAGCCCAGGAGGCAAAATATACAATAAATTGCAAGGTACATTTGAAGATAGTAGTGAACATACAATATGTTATAATGTACATTATGTTTGGAATATAGTAGTAGTGCAGTTTTATGATGTTACATACAGCAAATTGCAAGGCAAATTTTGCAGATACAAAATACAGTAATGATGCAGTTATATAGTAATACTGTATTTACAGGAGCTGCAGTATTTACATGTTATAGTTCTGAGTCATTTGAGGTCATTGCATAGAATAGTGATGATGAATAGTATCCAGTGTCTCTAAAATAGGCTTCATTCTGAAAATTTTGTTAATATTCTGTTGAAAGCCATTAAGGTTTGCTGATTTCTAACTTCACTTTGCAGTTTGTTCGATGTAGCAGGACTCAATTTGGAGAAAGCACTTTCTCCAAATGTTGTCCTCAAAGAAGGTCTAACAGGCAAAAGGTTTTCTTCATTTCTGTTAGGGAGTAGGTTTGCTCTCTTAGCTGTAATCTTTAATTCATGGGGGGTGTAGTATCTCAAGTTTATTAACTTAAATTTGAGAGTACAGATCAGAAGCTTGTTACTGAAATAATGAAAGAAACGTTTCGGAGATTATTACCTTTTTTTAAAAATCCAAATGCAAAAATATAAATAACTTGAGCTTGGTTACCACCATAAGATTTGTATGAATTTATAGTTTACAATACAAGTTTTTTTCACAGTTTTACAGTAATAATAAGCAATTAGACAACTAATACTAACCAGATAAATGGATTTCATTTCCATGTGTGAATATGTGTGTGTGTCTTATGTTTCTTTGTCTGCCCTAATGTATATCCATGTATGTGCATGTATATTATGTGCTTGTTTGTGTGTGTGTGTGTGTGTGTGTGTGTGTGTGTGTGTGTGTGTGTGTATCTGCATAGATATGTGAGCAAGAGTTTAAAGAAAAGCAAATAGAAGATGAAGACATCTGTTTCCATTCTGACAAAGAATCTTTTTTTGCTAAAGGACTTTCTGTCTCCATTCGGCCTTTTAAATTTATTAGAGCTGTCAGCTGGAACTCATCCTTAAACAATGACATCACCTTGCATTGTAATTCTTTAGAGATGTTTTTTGCTGTCCACACTGAGAGCTGATGTTTACCTGTAATATCTCTTTTGCAGATGATTGATGGAGAGGCCTTTCTTTTGCTGACTCAGGCTGATATTGTAAAAATCATGAACATCAAGCTTGGCCCAGCACTAAAGATTTACAATTCAATTCTCATGTTCAAGAATGCCGATGATACCTTAAAGTGACTTGTCTGCCCACTGCCTAACAAGGAGTGGAATACTCCAAGACATCTGTCAATTAAAATCTTCTGTGGGCTTTGGAAGAGTCTACTCATTTTGTACTTAACTGCTGTCATTTATACGGTTTAGCTGTCAACACAGCTAGTATGCAGTCTTTGAAATAATCACTAGACAAGTACTAAGGGTTTCAGGGGTGACTGTTGTTAGCCATTGAAATTTAAGTGAAATCCCTATGGGAAAATATGCCATAGAAATGTAACAATATTTCATAATGATCCTTTTGTTACTGTTTAAGGTGCTGACTTGTGATACTGTCAGGGAATTGTTTCTGGGACTATGACCTTCATTCTCATGCAGTCAAGTAATATTTAGATTAACAAGCCAAACTAGGTGGTGTGCATGTTCATGTGGCTTTGTTTTGCCTAGCTTCTGCTTTTGTAGCAGTGTTACTGAAGATTTAAAATGTTTTAAGTTGGCAACTGCAGTGGAACATGCAGCAAATGAATTGACATGCTGAGTCTGAACTACAGCCTTATACTTCTGGTTGTAGTTTCTGCTTCTGCCTTATAGTTGTGTTATAGAAAGCAAGATGACTGCTGGCATTTGCTCATTATTTTTGCATTGATTCTTGGGTTTACAGTTTCCTAAGGTTAGTGTTTGCAAAATGAAGAACTTTGATAAAGCAGGTTTTTCTAATAATTCTGTTTCGTATCCTGTCTTTGTACATAAAGGAGTTACTGAGGAACGTATCCAGATTAGGATGCAGTACTCTTTCAGTTTCTTCAGGCAAATTCATTACTTCATGTACTACATCAGATGTATTTTCTATAGATATTTTTAAGGTTTGCGCATTGCTTTTAACTATAAAGATAACTTCTGAAATGCCCTTCATTATGGGGCATTAATCTAACCATGGGGTATTTATGACAAATTAGAATCCACATTTACTGAAAAAATGAACATTTTCATTTAAATTATAACAGTGAACTAAGTCTACAAGGCACTGAGAAGTATGAAATGTAATGAAATGTAAATCTGCTCATTTCTCAGTAGCTGCAGTTTAAACACATTTTTTTTTTGGGTGCAGAATCTAGAAAAGTTTAACCAATGACAGTATTCTCCTTTTAGGTCCACTGTCCAAACAATTATATTTACTTTGGTTGGTGAGTGAAACAGTCAAAATACTGACATTTGGTATTGGAAAGTTTTAAAACTTAGAACACCAATGTTAATATTGGCAGCTGGCAGATACAAGTATATACAGCAAAAACTACAGCAACTCTGATGACTAGAAATAATTCACTATGAGGAAATACAGAAATATATAAACAGATCCTTTAAGTACAAAAATACATAAATATGACATATAAATATATAAATAATTAAACAAATTCAAATCGTGCCTGAATACAAATAAATTGACAAATGCACCCACTTCTTTCTGTGTTCTGCCTGTGAATTCTTTTCATTATTATTGTTAATGTCACTTACGTCTTCAGCAAGGCTTCCTGACATGCTGTTGACTCACTCATGATTGCTTCAAACAATTGCAATGACAAATGAGCAAAAGTTCCTGAATATGATCAGCATTTGCAAGTAAAAATGCACACATATGTTTTTATTGGGGGATAAGACATCTTTTTCCCATATTTACCTGATGGGAACACCACCGCTTACATCCCTGCTGTATAACAACTCCTGAGTTCACACCATCTCAGGGAAAAAGGATTTCCTAATACAGTGGCTGATATTCACTAGTATACTTTTATAACGTATAATTCATCTTGCCAATAAAAATTACTTTGTTTACTTTCATTAGATCAGTCAGGAACCCAGTATGCTGTGGGAAAGGGACTGTCCACCTTAAAGCTGAAATAGACTGGTAGATTAAATTGTATATATGGAGTCCAGGTTAAATAATCTCTGTAGTTTAGTTTTGATTTCAGTTTAGTTTATTTCCCATTTTTGAACGTTAAAAATGATTATTTGTGTGCAGTTAAGATGTTAATCATTTAAATGTATTTTTTATAAAAAGGATATGCTTGACTTTATATATAAAGCTAGGTGACACACCTGAAACATTTTTGCATGTGTGTTTCATTATAAATTATTTTTCCATTATCAGTGCTGTTGTAGCTTTTGTTTGAAAGGAAAATATAGATGTAAAACTGGGCAGTGAAGTATAGAGTGTACAAACAAATGCTGTAGCATTTTTTTTAAATAATTTATGATAGTCGCATATTCCAATAACTACATTTATAGCTCTCTGATGTTAAAGGTAAAAATTTTAGAAGTAAAACATTTATTTAAAATATGTTAAATCTCCACTTGATTTTTCCAAGTGAGAATGGCCTTGCTGAATTTATTTATTTATTTATTTAATTTATTTATTTAATTGCTTACTAATTTGCTATTAGTCCCACAAGAGCAAAAGGTTGCATTTTATGGATATCATAAAACTGATGCAATTAATATTTTTATCATAACATAACGAATGTTTGGCTTTTGTAAAAATGTTACCTAGGTTCAGCTCACATAGAAATGGAGATTTTGTTATAGAGACAACGAGTTAGCCAATGAGAGTAAAGTAAGAGATTGTTACTGCTTGTATGTACTTGTACTTGTTTTTTAAACAGTTGCACTAATGTTGATGCTGATTAGGAAAAGTCTGTGCTAGAGGTATTTTTCCCCTAGGTTTCTCAATCTCTTAATGTTTTTAGTTATTTTCAATATTTTTTTCTTTTTCATACCCTGAGAAGTTTCAGTTTGTGTCTTTCGGCTTTTCCCGTTTAGGAGTTACCACAGTGGAACTCCGGTCTGCTAATGATTGGCAGTTGATTTTTACATACCAGCTTGCCAGGCCTGACGCACAACCTTCAACAAAGGTACCCCCATTCACGCATGTCTCCACACAGAAGATGCTCTAGCTGAGAATCGAACCGGACAGTGTCTTACTGTGAGGCGACAACACTATTGCAGCACCACCACTGCGGACCCTGAAAAGTTTCAGTAATGTTTCAAATTGTAAGAACCCTGCACTTTATTCAGGATAGCTTTGTTTTTCTATGTACAGTTAAGAAAAGGTTGGAGCTCCATTCCTTTGAATGCCTTTCTGATAACCACTAAGAAGCATCTAAACTCACAGACTAAGGGTATCCTGTTAAGTGAAGTAATTCAAGTCAGGCATGTAATCCATTGCATTTGCAGAATGAATCTGGCAGACTCACCCTCAAGTTGAGCTAACCAGATTACCCTGGCTCTAATAAAAAACTTTCCAGTTAAATCCATTTTAGACTATGACTTACTGCCTCACACCCCCCATCTTTTCTGTGGGGGTGGTGGTGGTATCTTGCAGAGTATATTACTAACATAATTTTTCACTTCTTTAACCTGTTTTATCTTATACATACATTTGGGTAGAAATGGTTCACTTTTCATGTAAGGTTCCTTCCATGCAGTATCTGCATTCTGCATGTCATCTCCTCTGTCCATGTGGGTTTTCAGTAGTTGCCTTGGTTTCGTCCTGCATCCCAGAAACATGCCATTGGTAAATTGCTGGTTCTACAAATTGCCCCAGATGTGTGTGCATATGTTTATGTGGCTGTGCATGCATA
>NC_056746.1:1091948032-1091963032 GCF_019279795.1 Protopterus annectens | reverse complement strand
ATATCATTGATATGTGAAGCAGGAATCAGCAAACGGTGGATATAGGTATCAAAACCAGCAATAGAACACCAAATGGATTTCAGGTTTTAACTGTGCAATTCCCAGGGATAGGTTTACACCTGAATTGAAATTTCTTCTGACCCTTCCTTGTTTTATTATATTTGCTTTGCCCTAACTTGTACACATTCTTCTCTCTCCATCTCTCTCTCTCTCTCTCTCTCTCTCTGTCTTATGGTACATTTGCTGATTCCCCTTCATTCCCAAACATATGCTCCTTGGGGAATTATATTTAGCTGTAGTGGTTACTGTCCCTGTTGTGGTTTTGGTAAGATTCCACAACCAAAGATGCTACTTTCTAGGCATGCTTATTTACTATATATCTGTTGCTTTTACCATCTCAACCAAGTGCCTGTGTATCCAATTTATGTAATGAGAGCTGTATAAGCAGGTAGCAAAGGGACACTTTTCAGTAAAATCATTTAAAATTGTAAATGTTTTTATATCTTTTCAGGTAGAGTCATAAAAATCCCCACAATTGCAACATCTATACACTGGAGACAGGCTGTAAATAAGGCTTTACTTTTTTATACCACCGAGTGCCACAAATTATGAGTAGGCTCTGGCAAAATGTTTTGACTCTAAACATGTATGTTTTTTTTTTTGAAAATGAACACCTGAGATGCCCAGAACATAGCTGTCTTGTTGGCATGTAAGGATTTTGTCCATTTCTGATGCTTGAAGCCTCTTAGTTATGAACCAGATGCCAGAGGGCTGGCAGGAGTGGGGGAGGATTGACTGGATTGTACCACCTCTCATTATCACTGGAGGAAGGTGAAGGGTTCTTTTCTAAGTGACTGCCAGGGGAGGATAGAGAAGAGGGGACCTATCTCAAACAGGAAGAATACAAAGGTGCACTGATGGCTTGTATTTATTGGGGGCATTTATATTGTAACAGGTACACTAGAACTGCATTGCCGTACTTGGAGGTTAAAGGCAGGCTAAAGGGGGAAATTCTACCCTACTTTTGAAGTGGCATTGTGCTTGAATGCACTTATCTGTTTCTGCCTTACTGCGAAAATTAAAGATGGGCTTTTGGACTTAGCAGGTAGGGGATAATTGGGTAGGCAACAAAACCAATGTGAAGAAAATAGTATGTAAATTGTATTTTAAAAATATCTGAGATTGTATTATGATGTGTGTTAATGGAAACAGTAGAGCTTCAGAAATGTTATTCACACTATAGCTCAAAATCTTCCATCGCCAAATATGTAACATTACCTCATATAATGTGGAAGAATGGGGAGCACTTGCTAACAACTCTAACTACAAAATTCACAGTATTATCAAAATATGTTATTTTATACTTAGAAAAATTGGTGTTGATGAAGTAGTATGCTTCAGTATAATTTACCTTGGATATTTGGTAAAAAGTCTTACCAATGAATATGTGGCAAACCGTTTCTTTGTTGAACAGTGTAAATCAGGAAATTTTTAAAACTTAAAATGAAGAACTGTTCATAATGAGGTACATTTGAAAAGTATGCTTCAAACTTTTATACTGCTTGGTTTCTCTTAAAGGGGACTATCACCATGCTGATGCGTCAAGCCTCTAATCCCATTCCTCCAGTTAAACACATCATAATTAATAGTTTTGCCAACTTTTCTGATGGGCAAAAATAAGTTTCCATTAATATTAAAATTTGGCTCCTTATCATGCATGGTGGTATTCATCTATCTACTCTTCTGAGTCACATTGCTTCTTAGATACTTTTATAGTGAAGTTGAAGTGTGGCTTCACACATTATGTAGACAGCATCCAGTGCTATTTAAACATGGTCATTTATACAGATAGTCTGAGTTCACTGCTGTTTGTGTTAGCAAAGTTTTTTTCATTTCAGAAAACATAATTATGTTTAGATAACTGTTATAGTCTAAGACATGGTTAAACTTTTTGAATCATATCCCCCACTGGTCTATTTGATTATACCTTGCAGAAAATGAGAACATGTAACACCTGCATTTAGGACTCAACCTGTCCCCAAGTTATTATGTCAGTTTTCATGTCATATGTGTAATGGGACATGCTTGTATTATGTTAGAGGAAGTGGCTTTTAAAAATTGAGTACTTGTACATTCTCAGAAAGCCCTACCATGCAGTTTTCTGGCTATGTTGGTACAGGGTGTGAAGTTCAGAAGGTCCTTTTATTATGCTGCTAAATATGCAAGGTTTATCACAATGTATTTGAATACATTTAGGGTTTGATGTGTAAAACTCCATTTTTGGAACTGATAACGATAAGCCATCTTAGAGTACATTGTAAGAATGAGTACAATGAGGTGTGCTGATTCTGTGCTTTGAATAACAAACATCACATGCATCATTTAAAGTTTGTTAGCAGAAACCTCAGTCTGCTGTGTTTCATATTTAAAATTGCGTTAAACATTTATAACATTGCAATTTTTCAATCATCGTCTAAAATGTGCTTTTGGGTGCCCATAATTCAAAATCTGTAGACCTGTGTTAGCTTTTATTATTTGTAAATAATACAAGAATCTGTGGGCATGATGCCGATGTCATTTATTTATTTTGGTCATAATTGTTACATGCTTTATGCTGTTTTTTGTTTTGGTTTCATCTATTATTTTGTTTGTTTTTACTAGAAATCATTTCAGCTATCACATACACATATCTTGTTTTGGTGCTTCAGCTGAGACAAAAAATAATGCACTATGTTATAAGTAAAAGGTGAACAATTGTACCAGTAGCAAAGATTACTGTCTAACACATAGTAAATAATTACAGCTACACTTGCATGCAAAATGTAAGCAAACCACAAAAGGATAGTCTAAGGAATATTGAAGATGAGAGTACCAGAGATTTGATACAAATAATGAATGCTGATGCTTGAGGTGAGCAGTAAGGGACAGGTTATTTTAAAGAGAAATGTGATAGGAAATATAGGCCAACAGATGCAAACTGTAAGATTTTATGGCATTAAAGAGTTTGTGTATCATTTGAGACTGCCTGTGACAAATGAAGATAAAACTAAAAAGGTGCTAATATGCAAGTCATTTATTTTTATATTTTGCACTGGAAGATTTAGAAATTGGCCTGATTACATTCTTAGATATCCATCCTATTGAATGATTGACTTAACTTCTTGCTTTATTCATTGTCTTAATAAGTCAACAAATTAGAACTTACCAGCTCTTTTGGATCTTGAGGCTGATAGCATGCCAATAACAATAGTAATAGTAACATGGTAAATCAGTGAGAGATGGGATGTACTCGTCAACAGGAAAACAATAGCCTTTCCAAGCATATATTAATTCATAAGACATTTGTAAAGAGTCCTTTTAAACAGTGATACCTCATTTTTCTTGGAGAAGCAGGCTTTTCTCATGCATCTTCATGAAAGCATGTTTTTGTCTTTGATTCCATGCTGGTTGGCAGTTATTTGCATTCCTCATGTGCCATGCTTGAGATAAGTACCATGAAATTGAAACTTATAGTCTGTGAGCTTTAGAAAATGTACCTTTGTCCTTAAGTGTACTGTCTAATCAAACTCTGTTTTATATTCAGCCATATGAATATGGTGGCATTAAAAATCCTTGCTTATGCTGTGCCTCATCTTCTACAAGAGGAAAGCTTTGACAGTTTGAACTCTTTATGCAGTAGTTTGCTCTTACACTTTTGTCTTGTTTAAACTATTTTTGTCTGACTCAGATAAATTACTTGCTGTTTAACAGTTACCCTTACTTAACTGTCAGTTCAACTTAATTATCATGCCATAATTTATTTTATTACTTGTACATGATCAAATGATCACATGAATGGACTGAGAACTTCAAACCCGTTTCACAGCATTTGCACCTCTATACTAATCATTTTTCTGTACTCCTGTTTAAGGAATACCAGCAGCATTGTTCCCATACTTTGGTGATTATCAATAGACTGTGGGATATACAGTTGTGCATGGGGTATGGATAAGACATTGAATCACAAACTTGTTTACAATTAACTGGCTAATTCAACAACTAATGGAGAGTATAGGGTAGTTAAATGGTTTACTCAGGGGTGAAGCAAACATACATGTTGTGTGAGTTATTCTTGGAATCACAGCCAATTCATTTGTGTGATCTAACCGCATTTTGTTTTAATTTCTGAGATTTATAGTCAACCAAATTTATATATCAAGGATGACAAAATATTGTACAACATTTGATTAGTTGCGTAATAGGGGTACATCACCACCATATCAATGCATTATTAATAAAGGAAGAACTTTGTTTGCTATAATAAAAATACTGCATTTCAAGCATGTGATACAGCATTTTTTAGAAAACATAAAACTTTCATCGATGCCACCCATATATTTTGTACCATTTATTTGTACTAGGTTTCAGATGTAGCTTATTCATGAATTGCTTTTTAATAATGTCCAATAAAATTAACAGATTGTTTGTTTAAATGAAAACGGGACTTTTAAAAATAAAATAGCAATGCCATTGCAAGTTGGATATTTTAAAATCACCTTTCTTAAAAACAAGCTGCACTGTAATTGGTAGTGTATTTTGGTTTATCTGATGGTTTCTGAACAAATCAGAACAAATGTAAATAAAATGCTGAACAAAAAGATTCCTTCTCTCACACCTTAGAATGTGAATCCATTTATACCTCTTGACTCTAAATATTGTGTCTGTTTAATTTACCTGTCTTTAATTTTTAGGTGACGGTTACAATCATGGCTTCCTACTACTTCTTTATAATCAAGAAAGAAATTCACCTCTGCAAAGCTGCAATGCTTCATTTCTCAGTTTTGTACACTCCACCTTATTCACTTGAACAGTAGACAAATCTGATTATGAACAATGAAACTAAGTGTTGTGATGACCCCTCTCTGGGCCAGTGATCAAGGAGCCTCAATCCTCACCATTGAGAACTGTGGGGAACATTCACTTTCAGAGAAATAGATACACACAGTATTTTCAGGTGCAGCTGTCTGCACCAAGTATAATTTCCCTTAAGAGCACACAGGAAATGCAGTCAGCCCAGGTTCCAGATTATTTTATATCTGTCTCCTTCCAGGGTACCAATAAGGCTCCCCACTAGCAAAGCTACAACTTTAAGTCCTCAGCTAAGTGTCCAAGCCAAGTCCTCCAGCACCCTGTCTGTAAAACCAGTGCTTTGTGTCCCTGCTGCAAGTAGCTGATACACATGCACACACACACACACACACACACACACACACACACACACACACACTGTGAGATTTGATTTTTCACATACACACAGACACACACACAACACATACCTGGGAAAGGCTGGCACAGATTTACCTGCTGTGCCCCCTTCTGCCCAGAGTATAAGGTAGTTATCACTGCCACCAGACACTCCACAATCAGATACTCTATAGGTTCATAGGTAGGTACTAGGCTGTCGGCCCAAGGGCCTAAGTAAGCCTAGCCAACAAGGTTCCCTGGCTTACACCACCCAAGAAAGTTAATTTCCTGTGCCCCTGTCGAGCAGAGCCACAGAAGTGATCCCTGGGGTGTATTTCCTATTTCCCATCCACTCATCAAGATTTTTCTTGAAGAGTGCTAATGAGGAACTTTGCTTGACATAGATGGGTAGCTTGTTCCAGAGTATAGGAAGTCTCTGGGACAGTAATCCCTCCAGCATGTCCTGTTTATTGTGGTGACAAGGTTTAGATCCCTAGAGTATGTAGCTCAGAGGGATTGGGATTTCTTTAGGTGTAGCATGTCCAACAGCTCTGAGTTTAACATAGCTTTATATGTTAGACAGAGATCTCCTCAGAGTAGGTGATATGCTACAAAGTAAAGCTGGAGTTTTTTGAGACGGTCAGTGTAGGGCCTCTGTTTGAGGCCAGTAATCCTCTTTGTGAGGTACTTCTGTGGCCTTTCCAGCTGCTGCAGATGTCTTGTGAGGTACATTCCAAAAGGGGCATTGTACTCTATAATGGGTCTAATGAGTGCTGAGTAGAGGGGAACAATGACCTCTTTTTTCTGGATGAGAAACCTTTTGTGATGAAGTGTGCCACATAGAAGGATTTCCTGACTACTGTGGTGATGTGATTATCAAAGGAGTGGCTGCTGTACACCTGGGTCCCAAGGCCTCTTATCACACATTTGGCATTAAGTAGACTGCTGTTTATGTGGTAGTTCATGGGTACAGAGTTTTTACCAAAGGGGATGACAGTGCACTTTTTGGCATTGAGCTTGAGGCCATGCCTCTGACACCAGGCATCTGTCTCAGTGAGGCCCTTCTGTAGGATGTCCGCATCATTTGGGGACTCGACTGTGACTCCTAGTTTGCCGTCATTTGCGACCTTTGTTAGCCAGACACCTTCTGTGTTAGCCTGTACTTCAGACAAGTAGATACCAAACAGGAGAGGTCCCAGGACTGAACCCTGTGGTACTCCACTTGTCACTGGTTTGAAGTCAGATTTGGAGTCTGCAACTTTTACAGTGTGGGTTCTGTCAGTTGGCAACCCATATTGTGATGTAGGGATTTATACCTAGTTTAGTGAGTTTAGCTATAATTCCAGAATGGGAGATGGTGTTGAAATCCTTGGCGAGGTCAAGACAGGCTGTCTGAACCACCTTACCCTTGTCTGTGGCTTTGGTGACTGCCTCAAAGAAGTCAGTCAGCTTCAGAAGGCGTGATCTGCCTTTTACAAACCCGAACTGGGTGGGGTCCAGAGTTTGGAGATTACCAATGTCTTTGTTTATGAATTCCATGATGATACATTCCTTTACCATGCAGACCAGGCTTGTCAGGCTAATAGGCGAGAGTTCCCAGGATTAGTGGTGGCTCCTCCTTTGTGCAGTGGGATAACTGTTGCTGTGCACCATTCAGTGGGCACAAAGCCTGACATGAGACTATGATTGAACATGGTGCTTAGGTGTGGAGCCAGTTCATTCTGGAGTTCATGTAAAATGCAGTCTGGGATGTTGTCCGGTCCCATGGATGCTGTGTTTTTGGTTTTAGAGAATGCAGCTTTTACCTACATAGATGTGATTACTCTAAATCACTTAACAAATGGTGTCCAGTTATACTGTGTAATATTAATACTAATACAAATGGTAGTAGTTGACCAGACAGTTAGGCCTTCAGGAGTGGCCTACGCAGTGTCACCAAATAAATATAAGCACTCAAAAATATTAAATACATTCTAAAAGGACCAGCCACAATAAAAGTTTTAAATATATTTAATAATAAATAATAATAGAACATGCAAATATTGAATATATATTTTCAGTAAAACAAGAGTTCAAATCACAGGATTTATTGAAAATGACATTGATGGACAGACTCAGACAAATAAAGAAAAACAATATGTGATAGTGTTCAATCTCGCCGTTTGTTCTTACACATGGGTTCGGAGCCGATCCTCAGCTCCGTGTCGGCCGCTTGCAAGCTCTGCATCGAGAAGAAGCTCGAGACAACCTAATACCCACAATCCCCCTCTGCCTTTACCTCAGATCTAGTTTGCCTGCTGCGCTCAGATCGCTGGGATCTAGCTCGAGCATCTTGAGATAAGATATAACTTTATTTTTGTTATATTTTAGAAAAATTTGTTCTAAAAGTACCTTTTGGTATACATAGTGTATGTGTGTGTGTAGGTAGAATTTCTCGGTACCGTTAAGTTTATTTAACTGGTTAGAGTTTTTCGGGGCCTATCACCCCTTACTTAAATTTGACAACCGGACTGACATATACATCGGATTTGACTTTTTTCTATTGGATTTGTCTCTTATACTGGACTTGACTTTTCTCTTTCCTGTAAGATGTCTGAGAAAATTAAATCAGGCTTTAAACGTTGCCAGTGTGGCCAAAAAATGTCAGTTACTGACAACCATAGTTCCTGTGTCTACTGCCTTGGCCCTCTCCACTTACAAGAGGACTGTTCAATTTGTCACTCTTTTAGTGGGAGGGTCATGACAGATAGGCGCAAGAAACTCATGGACAGGGGGTTATTAAAACCTTCCTTTCAGGAGGCTCTGGATGCTTCAGACCAGGCATCCAAATCCTCGAAGGAATCGAAGACGTCGGAGCCCAAGTCATCGGCTCCGAGCTCTTCGAGTAAAGTTAGATCACCGGTTCCACAGACTTCGGGGCCGAGTGTTCAACTGGTATCAGTTCCTGAGCCTCGAGTCTTGGAACCGGTGATGGAGCTCCCTCCCTCGACTCTATTGCGGTCGGCTCCGTCTTCGGTTCCTTCGACCCGTTCTTCTAAGCTCTCCGATGTCGATGTGGATCATGTGGTGCAGAAGTTATTGGAGCATTCGGCCCTATCCAAACTTATTTCAGTTTCCACCCAGTTGGTGTCGAAACTTGAAGGCCTCCCATTGTCTCCATCCATTCCTCCTCCGAGACCTGTCCAGTCTTTGGAGCCGGAAGAGGTTGATCTTCTGATTGTGGAGCCCTCGGGTCCAGAACCGCCTTTTCTCGGTCTGTTCCTCTCACCTCGACTCCGCCGGACCCGTACCGGAGTCTCGGAGCCGACAATCTGTCCTTGGTTCCGGGCTGAGAGTCGAACTGACGTTTCCGTTCCGACTCTTCCCTCAGGGCCTTGGCGCGGATCGATTCGGCTCCGCCTCGGGTCGATGCCTTCGTGCCCGTTCGGGATTCTTCCCATTTCTTCGAACCGGGAGATTCTTCGACTCGACCAGGGGCTTCGATCTATGAGGAAGGTGTTGTCTACCCAGACAACCACATCAGTAGAAGCAACCTCTCCTCCCCATAAAGGGCCGTTATCCTCCTCTGCACCCACGGCCACATCCAAGCGTCGAGCACCGGTGTCTCAGCCACCCCTGGAGGGTGCCCCCTCTTCCTCGGAGGCTTCTTCGGATGCTCCCCACGAAGAAGTCCCTAGGAAAATATTGTGTAAGAGGAGACACTTGGATTCTCCACAAGAATCCTTGACATCCGATACTGACTTAGATGAGTCAGAGGGGTCCCCTAAGTCACCTTCAGAAGATGTCTCTTTTTCTGACATATTGGAGATCCTGAAACAGAGAGGTGACTGGCAGTCCCTCCCCCCTTCTGAGGATGAGTCAGTCTTGCTGAAGGCATTCGGTGCTCGCCCTTCCTCCTCCTGGGTCACTCCGCGCTTCGAGGAATTAATGGAACTTATTGCTCGAAGGGCGTGGGAGGCTCCTGACACAGTGGAACCAGTCCCAAGGAAACCCAATAAGTATATCACTGCACCCCAGGACAAGACTTACTTAACAAAAGGAGTTCCAGTGGACGCTATGGTGGTGGCAGCGCCACGAAAAAGGAGATGTCGGAATCTTCCTCATCTGTCCATCCCCCTAATAAAGATTCTAGGACTATGGACAGGTATGGGAAGCGCATTTTTAGTTCAGCGGCTTTTTCCATGCGATCCCTGAACTATTTGACCCACTTTACACGACTACAGAGGGATCTAGTCAAAGAGTTAGGAGATACCCTCCAGGGTACTACAGATGCTGCTGTCTCAGAGAAAGTGACAGCGCAACTTAATACCCTTACATCCATTGTGAACTCGTCCATGAGGCTGATCTCTTACGCAGCCGAAGGTTCGAGTAGGGCAGCAGCTTCAGCGATTGCTCTTCGCAGACAATCCTGGATGCGCTTGTGTTCATTTGCGGAAGCCTTCAAGTCTTCCTTTACTAACACCCCATTTGACGGTGCCACTCTTTTTGGCCCCAAAGTAAAGGAGACCCTTACCCGGTGTGAGCAGGATGGAAAGACTCTGTCTGCTGTCGGAGTCCGTTTTTCCACCCCAACCAGACCGTACCACAAAGGGCAACGTGGTGGAAAAATGTGGTTTCGAAAACCCCAAGGATCTTTCCCAGGCACACAGGGTGATGCCCCTTCTAGAGGCAGAGGAGGGGGCAGAGGTGGAAGACGCCGCCCTGGCAGCAGAGGGGGTCCGCAGAATCAAGGGGACAGGGATACACTCCCTGGTAAACCTTTCCAGCACTCCTGAGAGGAGGCCCGACTGTCCTGCTCTGGAGGCAGTCGGGTCGCAGCTTTATACCCTCAGGCCTGGCAAAACATAACTACAGACAAGTGGGTAAAAAGCGTGGTTACCAGAGGTTACAATATACCTTTTCTATCCCATCCCATTCCAAGGAAAAGACTCCCAGATGTACCGCCCCATCTGCGAGAGCCAGCAGCTATAGAAATTTCAAAGCTGCTAGAAAAAAAGAGTCATCCAACCAGTCCCAGCGGACCAGAAAGGATTCGGGACTTACTCAAGGTTCTTTTAGTTCCAAAGAAAACAGGGGACTGGAGGCCCATTCTGGACCTAAGCGACCTCAATACCTTCGTCAAGAAAGAAAAGTTCCGAATGGTCACGCTTCAATCGATCCTTCCATTCAAACAGAAGGACGACTGGATGTGCTCAATAGATCTGAAGGATGCATACTACCACATCAAAATGGCCAGGGCATCCAGAGATCATTTGCGCTTCCGGCTGGGTGCCAGTCACTTTCAGTTTGGAGCCCTGCCCTTTGGTCTGACCTCAGCCCCCAGGGTCTTCACCAAATGCATGGCAGTGGTAGCGTCTCACTTGAGACGCCAAGGATTCCAGGTGTTTCCGTATCTGGATGACTGGCTCCTTTCTGCCACCACCCAGCGTCAACTAGTACAGGCCAGAGACTATACTCTTCAACTGTGTATTCACCTAGGAATTTCCGTAAACTTCGGAAAATCCTTACTACAGCCATCACAGAGTATCTTATTCATAGGAGCGGAATTAAATACAAATCAGTTAATTCTAAGACTTCCTCCAGAAAGGATACTTTCACTTCAGACTCACATACGTCTTCTTCTCTTGTCCAGGAAATCCCAGTAAAACTGGTACTGAAGGTTTTGGGACTCATGTCAGCTTCTCTTATTGCAATACCCTTGGGAAGACTCACATGAGAGTCCTACAATGGCTACTGTTTGCACAATGGTCGTTCCAACAACTACCTCTAACACACGAAATTCTTATAACGAACACATGCAAAACACACTTAAACTGGTGGCTTCAGACGTGCAACCTTTCCAAGGGGAGACCATTTGTGCTACCCACTACAGTTACGGTGACCACGGACGCTTCCCTGATAGGGTGGGGGGCATCTTTCAGGGACAGACAGTCCAAGGCGAATGGACCAATTTAGAGTACAATCTGCACATCAATGTTCTAGAGTTGAGGGCAGTGTTTCTAGCGTTGCAACACTTTGCTCCCCTTCTTCCTCTGGGAACTATTGCAGTTCAGACGGACAACATGTCGGTAGTCTGGTACATAAACAAGCAAGGGGGAACCAAGTCCTATCAGCTATGCAGAGAGGCCATGAGAATCTGGCAATGGGCGGAGTCCACGGGTCGCTTTCTGATAGCAACGCACATCCTGGGGTCATCCAACGTCATAGCCGACAGGCTGAGCAGAGCAATTCTGTTACCGCACGAGTGGTCCCTAAAACAGTCAATTGCGAAAAAGATTTTTCACATGTGGGGCCAGCCTTCCTGCGATCTGTTTGCGTCTCCAATGAACGCCAAATGCAGGAGCTACTTTGCCCTATTACCCCCTCCAGGGAAGTCCCCAGGGACACTGATTCACGATTGGCCCCGGGACTCCTGTGCATTTCCTCCCTTCCCCTGATATCAAAGTTTCTCCAGAAAGCCAAAAACCTACACAGGACAATAATCCTCATTGCCCCATTCTGGCCTCATCAAATTTGGTTCCCCTTCCTGATGACACACTGCATTCGGGGACCCTGGATCCTGGACCCGGAGCCAGATCTATTGACTCACTCGTCAGGGGCTCCTCACCCCTCGCTCTTGTCCCTCCATCTAGCAGCTTGGCTGCTCCAATTCCCAACTTAGCCAGGTCTGATCTTCTTTCCCCTGCAGTTCAGAATATATTAGTGGCTTCTCATAAAGCTTCCACTACTAAAACATATGCTAGTAAATGGAAGCGCTTTGTATTCTGGGCAAATACACAGCAAGTGGACCCTGTTATAGCTCCTTTGAATAAAATATTAGAGTTTTTAACAGACTTGTTCCATCAGGGTGCTTCTCCTGCCACATTAAGAGTTCAATTGGCTGCCATTTCTAATTTCCATGTGGAAGAATGTGGGGCTCCTGTTATGGCCCACAGACTTTGTAAAGCCTTTTTAAAAGGGGCTTTTCATATTAGACCACCAATTAGATCTCCTATGTCACCTTGGAGTCTAAACTTATTGTTATCTAAGTTAATGCTGCCCCCCTTTGAACCAGCCTCCTCTTGCCCATTGAAATTTTTGTCATGGAAGACTCTCTTTTTGGTAGCCATTACATCCGCTAGGCGAGTATCTGAACTTCAAGCTCTCTCCATTAAGCACCCTTATTTGATCTTTCACTCTGACAGAGTGTCTCTTCGCACTAATTCATCCTTCCTTCCTAAAGTTTGTTCTATTAATAATATTAACCAGTCCATTGAATTACCCACTTTCTTCAAAAATTACTCCAATAAAATGGAGTATATGTTGCACAAATTAGATGTTCACAGACAGCTAAGGTTTTACTTGGATAGAACAAAAGATCACAGAAAAACTGATCAACTGTTTGTAGCCTTTGCTGATAACAGAAAAGGAGTAGCGGTTACCAAAAGAACTCTTTCTAAGTGGTTAACTGATTGTATCATCTATGTCTATGATTCTTCAAATCAAACTCTTTTGCACAAACCCAAAGGACATTCCACAAGGTCAGTGTCTACATCCCTGGCTCATGCAGCCCGCCTACCACTAGACGCTATTTGTGCGGCTGCTACTTGGTCTAAGCCACATACTTTCATTTCTCATTATAAGGTAGACAAGGTTTCTAGGGACAGGGCAACCTTTGGTTCCACTGTGCTCAAGAACGTCCTTCCGTGAGTTCCTCAGGAACAAGGAGCTAGGGACGCTACCCATCTGTAAGAACAAACGGCGAGATTGAACACTATCACATATAGAAGTTATGTCCTTACCATAACGTTCCATGTGGAGTGTTCATCTCACCTTTGTTCTTTCATTCCCACCCTCCCGCCCTTAGGAAGAACGTTCAGTTTTGGTGCCTGGCCTGGGGCATTCTGCTTCTGCATTGCAGTTGTTGTGTATATAGTTGACATGTATATATATGTGTATATGTGTATATATATATATATATATATAGACTCTTAGTTCTGTGCATATGTGATGTAAGCATGAGTGTGCTCTCTGTGACTACTGGTTTGCTTGCAAACTAGATCTGAGGTAAAGGCAGAGGGGGATTGTGGGTATTAGGTTGTCTCGAGCTTCTTCTCGATGCAGAGCTTGCAAGCGGCCGACACGGAGCCGAGGATCGGCTCCGAACCCATGTGTAAGAACAAAGGCGAGATGAACACTCCACATGGAACGTTATGGTAAGGACATAACTTCTATATCTAAACTAAACTTCACTATATTTTCCTGACTGAATCCAGAATTACTATTCCCTACTTACTAAATAGAGCAAGGCAGATGATGCAGTGAATAGTCCTTCTTGTCAGGCCAAAGACAAAATACTCAGTACTGAGAGATTTCTCTTTGTAATAACTAAAACTTCCAAGATGGCTGGCAGAATGGCCTCATCTGGTCACCTGACTCTGGGTTCTCACACTGCTCCTTTTGAAGCTTGAGACAGGATGTTAGCATAGATGTGATAAGATGCATCTTTAAAATTTTGCTAATGTTTATGGCAGTGCCTGGGGCTTCCCCTCGTTTTACTGAGCAAATGAACAAAGGCTTCTTCCAGACATGCTATCTCTGGTCCTGTTCAGAGCTGTGAGATAAGCACTTCCATGGCCCAACAGGTGGTCCAATTAACAGTATTTTTCTTAAAGTAAGAAGCAAACTAGCTGTTTAACCCTTCTCTTCCAGTATCCTTTGCTAACATATATACATGCGGTCTCACATGTATATCCTATCTCTGTCCAGCAGGACCCACTGCTGATACATTTTTAACACTAACAAGTTTACAAACACATTTTGATTTTCAAATGTCATACAGTTCTAATACATTTGTAATGTAAGCATCTGTACAAATCAGTTTGATATTCAAATGCCATACAATTCTAACACATTTGTAACATAAGCATTTGTGCAAATCAGTTTGATATGCAAAGGCCATACAGTTCTAATACATTTGTTACACAAGCATCTTGTATAAATCAGTGTGATATTCAAAGGACATATTCTTTACAGAACTCCAGCTGACTATGTTGGCACTAGCCCTTGTCATCACAAGTGTCATCAGGATCATTGACGTTCCTGGTTACTACATGAATACTTTGAGACAAAAGTGTTATCCATGTAGCTGTAAAATGTATAATTGTGATTTTAATTTGTATTGCATGGAGCTATAGCTTTGTATGCTGCTGGTATCCATTTCAGGATTGTATTTTGATATCTTTTTTTTTTTGCAAAACCTTTATTGACTTTGCATGTTACTTACATTTTATACAAACACTGAGATGTCTCATCCATCCAACAGTATTTCCAATTATCAAAAGAAATTCATACTAAGAACCTGTTACAACACAGAAAAGTCTATTTTTAAGGGCGACCACCTTCTTAATCTTGTCCATCTTGCTTCATCATACTCATAAAGATTTTCCGTTCATTTTATATTTATGAACTCAGAAATCGCATTTCCGTCCCATCAGGGTGTAAAGAATTTTCTGAAGGTTTCTCTCTTGGTTTTAGGTATCTCAATCTTCTCATTTACCATTTTTCAGTATTGTGTCTGACAAATTGATAACTAAAAGCTGAGAAATCAGTGTTATAACTCATAAGATAGCTTTTCCAATAGTTTGGGGAAGTCTCAGTACAACTATCTATATTAGTGTAGTCTCTGTTGCCTTAATTTCAGCTTTTTCTCGTGAACCCAAAAAGAAATTTCCCTAGACAGATGCCATTCCTGATTACTGAAATGCCTTATTACCATATCCTCTTTAAATCAAATCC
>NC_056746.1:1091921908-1091947532 GCF_019279795.1 Protopterus annectens | reverse complement strand
TGTAAGTATAATTCAATGGGTAAAAAAAAACAGAAGAAATAAAACAAACCTGTCTTTTTTAGAGAACATATAAATAATCATTCAGAAAAAATGCTTATTTGATAATGTCAGTATTGATGGAAAAATAGAATATTTTTCAAGTGTATTTATGTTGCCAGCAGCATTTGAAATGGAATTATTGTAGATATTTTTTCATTTATATGGGGTTCTAGATGAGACACAGTAAAAAGAGAATTTCTGTATGCATATAAGGAATAAGTAAGTTTAGGGTTAATTAACCCAGTGGTATATGCTGCTTCATTAAATTTATACAAAGTGTTAAATTAAATAAATGAAAAAGATGAGAGATTAGTAGTGAAATTGTATAAATATAAGTATGATAGATTTTGGGGTACAGTAAAAAATATTAAAAGAGAAAAAGAGTGTATAAATGAAGAAATAAAATGTTACAACAAAAATATTTTTGTGGAAAATAAAATTGATGGTATAAAAAAGTAAAAACGTATGGTATAAGAATGTAATGATAAAACATTGCTATGTAAAACCATGGGAAAATCTAACAGATGAAAAAATAAAGTTATAAAAATAAGAAGCAAATGGTATAATCAGAAAGAAGAATGTCAAGATATTTGCAGAGACTGGTAATAAATAAATTGCCAGTAAAAGGAAATATGCCATATATAAAAAAGAAAAGTGATAGAATGTGTTTACATTAAGAAGAAGACACTACGGAACTTGTGTTTTTGAAATGTAAACGAATGAAAAAGTTATGAGGACAATTATGTAAAGATTTGTTTGAAGATATAAAAGAAGTGGCTAAAATAAACATGGATATGATTAAATATGGATATTATAAGAACAGAAATAAAGAATATATTAAAACAATTGATAAAAAGTTATTTCATTTTTATAGGCTATATGGAATGAAAGAATAAATGAAATTATGTTTCATGGTAAATGAATTTTAGTAACAATATTAAGTAAAATCAGATGATGTTATTGAAAAAGAGTGGGGGTCTAATAGGGATGCAAATTTTGTATGACTGTAGCGGAAATTCTTAGTTTGTGTAAACAGGTTTTGTTTGAAGATATAAAAGAAGTGGCTAAAATAAACATGGATATGATTAAATATGGATATTATAAGAACAGAAATAAAGAATATGTTAAAACAATTGATAAAAAGTTATTTCATTTTTATAGGCTATATGGAATGAAAGAATAAATGAAATTATGTTTCATGGTAAATGAATTTTAGTAACAATATTAAGTAAAATCAGATGATGTTATTGAAAAAGAGTGGGGGTCTAATAGAGACGCAAATTTTTTATGACTGTAGCGGAAATTCTTAGTTTGTGTAAACAAGTTTGCATATCTATATATTTATACTACATTTGTAAATATGTTGTAAATATCTTTTTTGTATATAAATAAAGGACCCCTACTCTTTGTGATAGGTGTCATGGGATTTTTTACATCCACCTGAGCTACCACCAATTCAAGCAGATGGGGCATTGGTTTAACATTTCATAAAAAGGACAACACACTCAGGAGTGCAGCACCCACCCTTATGCTGCACTGCAGTGTCAGCAATTGATCTACCTGGGGTGGAAATAGAACCCACAGCTTTCTGCACTAAAGGTGAGCATGCTACCTGCTTTACAAGACATGCTTAATAATAAAGTATGGTGTTATGGGGGCAAAGTTCCTATACAGGAGGGTTGAGGAGACATGATGACACTGTAAAAAATACTTTTTTGTTGTTTTTGTTTTATAGGTTCATAACTTCAGAGTTTCTTGCACATGTATTATGAGCAGATGCGTACTTAAGCTGTGAGTTTCAAGTTCTGTATTACAGACATTTGTTAATGGTTTATCATTATTTATACTCATAGCAAATCTGTGCAGAACTGTCTTGGCACTTTATATTATATATAGTCTATCCTGTGACTGAAAATCTACTCAGGCTAGACCATTTAATTGATTAATAAAAGTGTAGAGAAACCCCAAATAATTATACAAGAATTAAGTGAGACATAGATGCAATCACTGATTGCCTTCTCTAGTGAATCACCAGACAGAGGAAAGTTTCCATGACTGGATGATTTTATTTGTTTATTTAGTTAGTTAATCCGTTGTTCAGTAGACTAGTCACACTAGGCTTCTGGGGAGAATCAAGGTGGTATTTATACTACTAGGAAAAATTTGCCCAAAGCATTGGGAACATCCCCTAGTCTTTTCAATTGATACTGTACATCTCAAGTGTACCTCATTACAAGGAATGTTCTTCATTTGGGGGTCTTAAAACATTCATGTTCTTCAAAATTCCACACTGAAAAGATCTGTAGACCAAATGTGGCAGTAAATGATGCAAGGTCAGAAGAAAGGACCAGCAGACAGCCAGATGATCAGATCTATTCATGTTTAATACTCCATTAGTGATGTTGCAGAAAGCCACTGAGATCTGTAATTGAGTGGGCACTCCAACATGGATGAGAAAAATGGGGATGATCTATTTCAACTATAGGAATGCTCTACGCAGTATAGCAACTGGCACCCATTACAAGGCACTTACAGAACAAAAGATGAAATTCCACAAACCTGAAAAGGATGCTTTAATAAACATATCCCAAGGCCTAAAAGCATCCAAAAAATATCCCAAAGGCTGCAAGAATTACTAAAATATTAAGATTCATATGTACAGCAGAAGTGAGGTAATGCCACTTTGCTAGTTTTTCTCACCAAGTTCAGTTTTTGGGTGATGGTAAAAGGGAATCAAGTGCACACAAATGCTTTGAACTTATTGCAGTATAAGTGATGAAATAATTCAGTAATGGAGAGGGGCCTTATACTGTCTTTGTGACAGACTTCACTTTAAATCAGCATCAGTGAATGTGCAAGGTCTACCTGCAGATATTTCCAGCATATGTGTCTTGCCAGTAATGTGTTTGGAACTGTTACCTAGCATACTTGCCATTGCCTATTGTCTTTTCATTTCTGTACCTACAAATAACACTGGCAAAACATATTCCTGAATTGTTAAATCTCCCTTTTTCCCCTATATCAGGCTTAAGGATCTGATTTTAGTGATAAAACATTTCTTCTAAACTGCAGTAACAGAAACAAATGTTAGACAAAGAAAAACATAAAACTATTTTCTGGATTCCCTTGCAACTTTGACATATGCTATCAGTACAAAACTGATGACCTGTAAGTCATTAACATCAATGCATTTATAAGTTGGAAGCCAGTAATGCCATTAACCCTTTAGAAAGTCAGGAAATTCCTTAAAAGTGTGTAACAAAGCTATAACACTTAAATTAGTACTATAGCGGAAATGGGCAGCTTTCCCTCACAGTAGTTGGAGAAACAGTCTGCAACTTATTAAAAATGATCTGTCTCTGTTTAGTCACACATACAGGAAAAGAACAAACTGTCCTAATTCTGGCGACTAATGGCAAATGAATATGAGTTTCTCAGAAAATTCATTAATATCATGGTATTTAAAGAACCATACATCAGAATCTGCAGGCAAAAAGCTAGATACAGTTACAAACAAGACTTTCTTTCTCATTCAACAATTTCTCTCAGGACTAGAACCAGTCAGTTGAAAAACACCCTCACTCCCCGGATGACAACTCGTCCCCACAACCTATACATTGCTATGTTAATATGTTCCATGGTGATCCCAGGGAGGAAAAGGGCCTCCTGCACTACAAATGTTTATTTTTTTATTTATTTTACATTTGTTGACCGGGCTAGTCAAGCTGGATACATGTCCTTTTTCAGTAGAGGCTCGGGGAGATAAGCTCCAAGACATGGTCAAAATACAATAATACAAGTTCAAACAACACAGAAAAAACAAAAATCAAATATACTAATAAAAATAGCAACTTTCGTAAAAAAAATTAAAAATCATCAACAATAGTATCAAGTAATTTACGGTACAGAGGTTGTAACAGGATATAGTATTGAGGACAAAAATCATAAAACAGTGAAAATTTCGGGTATGGAGACATAATGCAGGTTAAGTCAGAAGTATACAAAGAAAGTTAGACAAGTAGTAATGAAGCAAAGGAGTTACTTAAGAAGAGAATGTATAAAGAGGATGTAAAAAATGAAAAAGGGTAGATAAGAAAAATATAAGATGAAAAAAGTAGCAGAGGATAGTAAGCACTGGATAGGTTAGTCAAATTAGTAGAGGTAGATGACTAGTCTGTTTTTGAACAGGGGTATAGCCAGTGAGTTTTGAGGAGAAGTTTAAGTCTATGTTTAAAGAGAGATAATGAGGTGAGTGAGGAGAGGTCATAAGGGAGAAGATTCCAGGATTTACCTACAGAATTAGAGAAGGGGCAAGCTCTGTTGTTAGGTTTAGTGTTGTGGACTAGTAGTTTGTGAGATGAGTGTAAGGACTTCATATTTGTATAGGGGGTGATTAGGGTAGATAAACTTGGAGTATTAGAAGGTTTATAAAGAATTGTTGTGGGCAAGGGTGAGTTGGTGAAATTTAATCAGGTGTTATAGTTCTAACCATCCTAGCTGTTTTAAGTTTATGCAATGATGAGTTCGGAATGGGTTGCCTGTAGCAAATCGTGCAATGTTATTATAGGCCATTTCCAATTTGTTGAGGTTATTCTTGGAGAGATTAGTAAAAATGGGAGAGGCATAAAGGAGTGTAGAGATCAAATATGTGTGGGCAATAGTAGTTTTAGCAGTGGGGGAAAGGAAGGGTTTTATCCTATAGAGGGTACCAGTTTTTTATTAACAGTCTTTATGGTATTATTGATGTGGGTGTCAAAGCTCAGATTATTGTCGATGGTGGCACCGAGTAGTTTGGTGGTAGAGTCAGGAGATATAATAGTATCATTGGTAGATGTTACTGTGAATTGAAGAGGAGAGGACTTATGAGTAGGAGTGAAGAGGAGGAGTTTTTTTTAGGGTTCAAGAGAAGGCAATCCTGAGTGAACCATTGTTCAACTATGTTGAATACATTTTGGGTGAGAGCGTGAAGGTCATGGGATGATGTAGCTGAACATAATAGTGTTGAGTCATCAGCATATTGTATGCAAGTGGCTTGTGGGATAGCTAGATGAAGGTCATTAATAAATATAAAGAAGAGGTCCAAGTATGGACCCCTGAGGGACTCCTAAGGTAACAGGTAGAAGGGTGGATAAAGTATTTTGCCAAAGTACTGCTTGCTGTCGGTTGTCAAGGTAGGATTGGAACAATTTTATGGAAAGTGGGTCTAATAACAGAGATTTAAGGATGTTTAAGAGAATTTGGTGGTTTACCATGTCAAATGCTTTGGACAGGTCGATGAATAGAGCAGAAGAAAGGTTATTCAGGTTTTGGTGCCTGTTAATATAGTCAGTGAAAGACAAGAGGGCAGTGGTAGTGCTGTGCGAGGGTCTGAAACCATGTTGACAGTTGGAAAGTAAGTTATTTTCAATTAGATGGTGGAGTAGTTGCTTATGGAAACACTTCTCCATAATTTTAGCTAGGGGAGAAAGTAGGGCAATGGGGCGATAATTTGATATTTCTGTGAAATGTCCTCCTTTAAGTAGGGGAATTATATGGGAGACTTTCCATAAAGTGGGGATGTAACCTTCAGTAACTGATCTATTGATCAGTATGGAAAAAGGGTAGGCTATGGCCTTGGATGATAGCTGTAGATATTCAGAAGGCAGTAGGTCTGCAGATGGAGAGCACGGTTTCAGTTTATTCAAAAGGGTTTGAATAAATTAGGTTGTAACAGGTTTGAAATGAAAATGGGGGTGGGGTTGAGGAGTATGAGGGTATTGTGAAGGTATTAGGTGATAGCTGAATAGTTGACTGGCTAGTAATTGGATAGTATCTGTAAAAAAGGTATTGAAGGTATTAGTTGTATGTGTTGGATTATTCAGGTCTGTATTTTGAGGGTTTGGTGTAGTAGATTGACCTGGGTGGAGTAATTGCTTGATGCTGGCCCAGAATTTCTGTGGGTTGTTGTGATTAGGTTGTTGATATTGTAAGTAGTAGTTTTGTTTATCAGACAGTATGTCCTTTTTAGTGTCATTTCTTAGCCGTCTAAATGTTAGTTGGTCAGTGGTGTTTTTTGTCATTCTCCATTTGGCCCAGTATTTATTTCTGATGTGAATTTTGTGTTTGGTTTCACTGGAAAGCCATGGGGCAGGCTTGGCCTTAATTCTTATAGATCTGGTTGGAGCATTGTGATTAAGAATGGCAAGGAAGGTAGAATTAAAGAAGTTAACGGCTTCATCTAAAGGAAGATGTTTTAAGGGAACCCAGTTGCAAGCTCTAAGTTCAATTTGGAATAGATCAGGGTTAAATTTCTTTTTGGATCTAATATGTCTGGTAGAGGCTGGGGTAGGGGTGTTGGTTTTATGTCTGATGATATAGGTGAGTGAGTGGTCACTGATGTCATCAGGGAGGGTTCCAGAATCATAGTAGTGACTATGATTGTTAGCGAGAATCCAATCTAGTGTGTTTGCTTTCTTGTTAGATTTATTTATTCTGGTGGGGGAGGTAATGGTCTGGGAGAAACCATATAGGTTTATGTGAGTGGTAGGGAGGCTACTATAATAGGTATTCCAGTCTAAATTCATATCGCCTAGGATAATGGTTTCTTGAGGCAGGTGTTGGGATAGCCAGCAGAGGATATTTTCCAAGGTGACTATGTTATTTCCAGGGGGCAGATACATACAGATAATATAGATTGATTTAGCATTGTTAAGTTCAAGTTTAGCAATGAGAATTTCTGTTTTGGAGTCCAGAGGTATATTACAGTTGTAAGTGGTTAATTGAAAGCCTGATCTAAGTAGAATAGCCACACCACCACCTTTCTTAGCTACTCTGTCAAGCCTTAGGATATTATATCCAGGTGGGATAATTTCATTATCTTTGATGATAGGTTTTAGCCATGTTTCAGTTAGGCAGATAATGTCAAAGGCGTACACTTCTAGGAGAGCATGGAGCTGAGTTACTTTGTTGTTAATGCTACGTATGTTAAGATGAGCTAGTAGGAGTGAGTTAGAAGGTCTTGCAAGGGGAGAATTGATAGATTGATTAAGGTAATGAAGAGTGATAGGGGTTGCAGTTGGACCTGAGTTAGGATGACTATCACCATCCTTTACTGTGAGAAGTTGTAGTAGATAGCTTGATATAGGGAGTTTGCTGTAGAGAAATAAGTCTTTTGAAATACTGTGTATTGTATTTAATGTGTAGTGTTCTATGATACTTTGATAGTAAGTAGTTAGGTGAGTATCTTATGTTTGCATGGTTATATAGGTGTGGTAAGGATTTGGAGTTGGTTTGTTGTTTGGGGTAGTTAGTTTGTGGATATAATGGGTGCTCATATGAGGAGAGATAATATGTAAAGGTTAGTAGTGGTAGTAGTAAAAGAATGACGCAGAGTCGAATTTGAAAAGGGATAGTTGAATAGGCCATTTGGAAAGATTAGTTATATGTTGTGAATAGGTGGGGATAAAAGTGAAAAGGGTGGGAGTGTGTAAAGATAGGAGGGAGTGGTGAATAAAGAGGGGAGTGGATGGAGATGGGAAATGAAAGAGAAACTGGCCAATGGGAAATGTGAACCGGGTAGTGGGAAGAGGAAGAGGTGTGGTTAGAAAGTATAAGAATAGGACCCCTGGGGTGGGTGGGAATTGGGGGTAGGGAGCGGGTAGAGACAAGAGAGGGTGGAATGTTTCGAAAAACAATCAGTAAAAGAGCATATGCTGTAAGGTAGAGTAGTATAAGAGGTGTGTAAAGAGAATAGGGTAGAAGTGGGATGAGTATAGGTGGGGGTTTAGTCAGTAAAATACAATAATAGCAGGATGAAGTGGCATGTACTAGAGTAGTCACAGAGATGAAGTGGAGAATATTTAACCATGAAGCTTGGGCCAGAGGATAAAAAAAGATAAATTGCTGAGGTAGCAGGCAAACTGAGAGGGGAGAAAAGCTGTGAGAGGGTGCCACCTAGTGGTAGAACTCTAAACTACAGTGGAGATTCTCAGAGGACAGTCCAGGGATAAAAACTAAGGGGCTAGAAGTAAGGTATAACATTTGTATGGAGGAAAGGTACACAGTCTATAAGGGAAAGGCTGCTGGCTATCCTAGCTTAAAGCGACCTATTAGTCACCATCAATTAGTTGCAGCAATACTAGACTGTACTGACAGGTTTAGAATACAAACGTACCTTTGCTTCCTTTCTTATACTATTGGGAGCAGGATAGTAGTTGCTATGCTGTCCCACCAGCTTGGAGTGGGTCCTTAGCCTTCAGGTCAGATGAGTCAGTTTCCCAAGGACAGGATATGGAGCTCAGTAAGCGGGTATTTTGCTTCCTTTCTTATACTTTGGGGAGCAGGATAGTAGTTGCTATGCTGTCACACCAGCTTGGAGTGGGTCCTTAGCCTTCAGGTCAGAGGAGTCAGTTTTCCAAGGACAAGATATGGAGCTCAGTGAGCGGGTATTTTGCTTCCTTTCTTACACTTTGGGGAGCAGGATGGTAGTTGCTATGCTGTAACACCAGCTTGGAGTGGGTTCTTAGCCTTCGGGTCAGAGGAGTCAGTTTCCCAAGGACAGGATATGGAGCTCAGTGAGCGGGTATTTTGCTTCATTTCTTAAACTTTGGGGAGCAGGATGGTAGTTGCTATGCTGTAACATCAACTTGGAGTGGGTCTTTAGCCTTCAGGTCAGAGGAGTCAGTTTCCCAAGGACAGGATATGGAGCTCAGTGAGCGGGTATTTTGCTTCCTTTCTTATACTTTGGGGAGCAGGATGATAGTTGCTATGCTGTAACACCAGCTTGGAGTGGGTCCTTAGTCTTCAGGTCAGAGGAGTCAGTTTCCCAAGGACAGGATATGGAGCTCAGTGAGCGGGTATTTTTGCTTCCTTTCTTAAACTTTGGGTTGCAGGATGGTAGTTGTTATGCTGTAACACCAGCTTGGAGTGGGTCCTTAGCCTTCAGGTCAGAGGAGTCAGTTTCCCAAGGACAGGATATGGAGCTCAGTGAGTGGGTATTTTGCTTCCTTTCTTATATTTTGGGGAGCAGGATGGTAATTGCTATGCTGTAACACCAGGTTGGAGTGGGTCCTTAGCCTTCAGATCAGAGGAGTCAGTTTCCCAAGGACAGGATATGGAGCTCAGTGAGCGGGTATTTTGCTTTCTTTCTTATACTTTGGGGAGCAAGATGGTAGTTGCTATGCTGTAACACCAGCTTGGAGTGGGTGCTTAGCCTTCAGGTCAGAGGAGTCAGTTTCCCAAGGACAGGATATGAAGCTCGGTGAGCGGATATTTTGCTTCCTTTCTTATACTTTGGGGAGCAGGATGGTAGTTGCTATGCTGTAACACCAGCTTGGAGTGGGTCCTTAGCCTTCAGGTCAGAAGAGTCAGTTTCTCAAGGACAGGATATGGAGCTCAGTGAGCGGGTATTGAGACGGCTAAAGGCGCTGGGGCCAGGGTCGCTCAGCAGCTTGGGTTTCCTAGGATATTACAGTTCCATACCACAGCTTGAGTAATAGATCAAGCTCCAAATGCATTCCATTCCCATGTTTTAACCTTTTTAATTTCTGACCAGAACCCACATAAGGATTCATATATTCTTTTACATGATAGTACGTGCATATTATGTGTTTGGCACTACTCTTACAACATCTCACCTGTATAACTCGCCTCCATTCAACTAACTTGGGAAGTACTCCTCTCACGATAAATTAACTTTCATATGGAGCTACAAATTCCTCCGTTATAAGTAGGAAGGATAACAACAGGGAACCCATGCTTACTTATGAAGTAATCCATATGGAATCCTAAGATAACACTAATCTGATCATACAATTATATTACAATTGCGAAAGTAAATCTTCCAGTAGCAAATCTGTGCTGCCAGAGATCCAGTGGAGTAAACCTAAAGGTTGGATCATGCATACATTTTATCAAACATCTTATTTTATTATTTATTTATTTTATTTTATTGCTATTTGTTTGCAGGGAACATCTAACTGATTAGGGCCCTTTTTCAACTTAGACCCAGGGAGAAAAGTTCCATTACGCAGACATCATGGACATCATCTACATTGTTTCATCATTTACAGTCAGTTTTATTCATGAGCACAGTTCCATTACTCAGACATCCTTGACATCAGTTACAGCATTTACAAACAGTTTTGATTAAAAAATAACTATTACATGGGTTGGATATGAATATTTTTTTCAATACAGGCAGGTAAATGCAGTACAATATCATCAGTATACATTGATTGTCAGGTTTTGTGTAAGAATATTTGTTACTATAAAGACTTGTTCAAACTCTAGGTTACAGAAAAATAAGATAAAGAGAGCAGCCAAAAGAAAGGAAGGAGGACAGGAGGTGCAAGGAATATTTTGCTAAAAGGCAGTATAGTTGTGAGAATAGTACACTAAGTTTTGTGCAGCAGGGGAGTTATGGCACAAATTCATAAAACTATGCTAGCACCAGCTTAACCAGGTGTGGTGCAAGTGCAGAACCATTAAGCTATCAGGTGCTGTTTCAACTGACATTTAATGTCTTTCAGGTTGCAGACTCTTGTTATGTGTAATAGGCTGGTATTCCAGCTATTAGCAATGCAGTGTTAATAAAGGGAATATCCTGCACTGTTGTCAGGTTGAGTTATGGAGAGTAATGGTTTATCAGTGGAGAAAAGAGGTCTCTTAGTAAAGTAAGGTTGAATGATGGAGTGAAGAGATGGGAATTTTTCAGGATTGTGCAGTAGTTTGAAGGCTGTAAATAACTGTGAGTTTGTTTGTCTTTCGGCTTTTCTCGGTTAGGGTCACCACAGCAGAACACTGGTCCGCTAATGATTGGCAGTAGATTTTCACAAGGCGCCAGCTCGATGTTCAACCTTCAATGAAGGCACACCCATTCACGCATGTCTTTCAAATGCCCACCCAGCCATGGGGAGGATATGCAGACTCCACACAGAAGGCACTCCCCGCACTCCAGCCGAGAATCGAACAGGAGAACCTCTTGCTTTGAGGCAACAATGCTACACTGTACCACCGTGGTAGAGAATGATTTAGTTTGAGCCAGTTTAGTTGTTTTAGAGAGACAGAGAGAATTATGTGATCTATATTACTGACTGTTATAAATTTGGAAACTTTATTTTACCATTGTTTTTATTTGGCTGATAGAAGTTGAAATTTGTTAGGATAGGAGAAGCGTATACTAGGGTGGGGAGTAGAAAAGAATTGGTTATATTTTGTCAAGCAGAGTCAGTAAGGTAGTGTTTTACTCTATAGAACCAACCTAGCTTTTGTTGTCTTTTCTTTA
The DNA here is from genome assembly GCF_019279795.1 of Protopterus annectens. Classification (NCBI taxonomy): domain Eukaryota; kingdom Metazoa; phylum Chordata; order Ceratodontiformes; family Protopteridae; genus Protopterus; species Protopterus annectens. The sequence goes on along the minus strand of NC_056746.1, from coordinate 1,091,936,230 downwards.
TGGCTTGCTGAAGGTGAAGATCAAATTTCAGGTGGTCATCCATAATCCCATCTGTTGGTGTGGGATACCAGTTCTATATTGGTCTTGTTGGATGACAGTATATTAAAGATAGTTTTTTGGGAGGAGAGTACATTGGAAGTGAAAAGTACTCAATGTATTTATTTTTTATTTGTGTTTTTATTTATTTAAAATAAATTTTGCGGAGGAGAGTACATTGGAAGTGAAATGTAGTAGTTAAGTTTTTTTGGATTAAGGAGAAGTTGTGAGTTGTCAAGAAACCTTTTATGAAGGAGCATGTTTGGAGCATGGGTAGTGTCCTAGCAGCACATGTTAGAGTGAGGGCCAACAGCTTTTTGTACTACTGTGGCTTCTGGCTGCTAGTTTTAGGTCACTGATAAATAAGTTAAACATTAGTGATCCTAGACTGGAACTTCGTGGGATTCTGACAGATACAGGAAGGAGACTGAAGTCAGAGACGAGCTGTCCAATGCCAAAGCCCCAGGAGGAAGGAACAAATGCAAGGGTTTCAGACCCAAACCAGTCCCCCAGGATTCCACATCAAATACTCGGCCCCAAGTTTCAGGTGGCTCTACCAAGGTTAGAATTGAGAAAATCAAAGGATTTGTCAGAGTGGACCATGTGTTTGGATCTGAGGATGACATATCCTGTATAGAGCTTGAATGTGATGAAACAGATAATGAAGGTCAGATCACTGAAGGAGTTACAATCGGGTAAGGGGGAGAAACAACTCCCCTGGATCCAACAGAGATCAGAGACAGAAGTCCCCCACCATTGGATGTGGGTCCTAAGAAATGTCCTCATTATCCTGTCCACATCAGCTTCAGACGGGATCCTGGAGGACCTGCCTGAGCAAAGGGAAGAAGCTGTGGAGGAAGGCCTGGATATTTGGTAAAAAGATCACTCTTGCAGAATCAAAGATCTTAACCTCAGCGATAGTGGCCTCAGTGATATACCATCGCTTGGGGAATGGCAGAATACTTTTTCCAATAAGAACTGGCTTTGAGACTAAAGTCATGTCTGAGGATAACTTTCAAAAACAGAGCAGAGGAATGACCGTGTTCCAGAGATTGCTTTTTTGCCACTTTTGACTTTTCTTTTTTTTTTCACTTTTTTGACTTACTCTTTAGATTTCCAACCTCTGCTGTGATCAGCTGGCATCTTTGAAAGGAGAAGTAGAGGTACCTGAAGAGTGAGAAGGGGCATCTTCTCCTGCAGAGACTGGGAGAAGCACTTTCAAGACCAGCTTGTTACAGTGTTCAATAACAGTCCAATGGTCAAATGTCTCATGAATTTTACAGTGAGATTCAAGATGACCAGGCCCTAGACAATAAATACACTTTTGATGTGTATTACAATTGGGCAACTTATGGCCACAGGCCAAACATGTCTAAAAACCCAAAGGTTTGTCTGACATTTTAGGCTAAAAACAACAACTGTTATAAAGTATAAGTGAAAAAATATATACCCAAAAAGGGCTCACAATTATTTTTCTTTTTTGTTGGGAGGAATATATAGAGAGATAAAGTGAACTCCCGAGGTTTAAAAAGGAAGGGAGAAAGAGAGCTGTAGGAGAAAAAAAATCAGCAAAAAACACTTATTTCACACAAACTTCTGTGAGCATGATGGACTACTTCTGTAGTGTTCAACAGCAAACAAGATCTGAAGTAACTTGTTTGTAGCGAGAGGATTATGGCTAAGGGGAGGAGCCTGAGCATTGGACTGAAAGCTTGGAAGTAACCAAAGTCAGATCTGATATGGATTCAAGTACCAATCAGTTGAAGAAGGATGGATGGAAGAGACAACATTAGATCTAAAGGTTTATCAGCAAGTAGGATTAACTAAGCCAGAACTGCTGGATCAAGTTTGGGACAAGTGTATAAGTACTTAAAACTGGGAACTTTATGCATACTATCTGCCTTTTTAGGGGCAGCTGGCTGACTATCAGCAAAACTGTATGCAATAACACAGACATTCTCCAAAGCTGACAGAACTGAAGGAACAGGTGAAGGTACTGGAAATTCCTTCCATAACAGCTCATAGTATTTTATGAGGCACTGAGAAATCTCAGTGTTCTCCCATTGATAACACTGGGATATTCTGGAAGTAATCTCAGACAAAAAAGAAAGTCCCAGATGGTGAATCAGAAACTGAGTTCTCCTTGGAGTCTGATTCAGAAATCTGAGGAGAAAACCTTATATCTGTTCATTCATCTTCCTGTCCACATTCAGAATCTTGAATCTCTTCAGGAAAAGAGGTGTCCCTCTTTCTTTTCCAGAGACTGTTTTATAAGAAGGATCAATAACCTGTATTAAACCATGAGCCAGACCCAGTAAATTACTCCTGTTCAAGGAAATTTGAGGAGAAGTAGATATATGTTTGCTTGTCTGTTTCTTTTTGACAGGAAAAAAAATGGGGCCAACAGTGTCATTAATAGCAGCAGCAGCTTCCCCAGGGATGGACATAACATTCTGACTAAACAGGAAAGCTCTCCTTGTTCTCTCTACCAGGACCAACAAGAGTGTCTCTCCCTTGCCCACTGAGGGGACCCCAATAGTTCATATTAGCTGTAGTTCCTACTCTAGAGAGATCCGGGGTAAAAGATGAGTGGTCTGAGCTAAAACTAATGGCATCTTCAGAAACAATACACCTCTAGAGAGCAAACCTCAAATTACTTCAGAAACACCACAAAGTTCAAAGGAAGACACAGAAGTAGTTAATGTCCATCTTTATTCTTTCCGTCCTCAATGGGACATACTTTGACATTTTCAGTGTTCTTTTATATATGCATTAATTAATTAAGCTTCAATTGATTAGTTAAACATCATTATGTCAAACATTTTAACTCTTTCACCACTGAAACATATTCCAAGGAAAGAAACATTTCCATTATTTAACTATTTAAAACTCATTTTTTCTTTTTTTCTTAATTTACAAAATTTCTAAATATTAATCACAAAATATAAACAAACTAAACACTCCAAATTTAATTAATTAATAAATTTCATTAATACAATAAATTCTTTTCATTTAAACATGTGTATAAATATAACAACCTGTTAGTCACCTTAACTTATCAGTATTACAAAACTTCATTTTTAGCATATATTAAATCAACAAATATAAGTTAAATTTCATTTACACTCATTAAATTTCCAGATTCATTCCCTTAGGGAATAAAGTATGATACTCAATAATCATCCTCTGTTCTAACTTACTTAGGGCTGCTTTATAATTTCCTTTACTAAAATGGGGCCTAGCTAATGCACTAAACGTAAAACTGTCATTCTCACCATTATGTATGCTACAAAAATGTGCAGCTATGGGGCTCTCTAAGTTGCCCCTCCTTATGTCACCCAAATGTTCCAAGATACGAATCTTGATTTGTCTAGTGGTTTGCCCAATATACCACTTAGCTGGAACACAATCACAACCTAAGATGTATACAACACCTGTTGACCTACAATCAAACCTTTCAAAAGCAGTGTACTTCATTCCATTTATTTTCACCCCGTGCATGTTTTTAATTTTATTACAGACGGAACATTTCCCATATCTATACATCCCTACCTTACCATCTGTTTTAACTTCAACTTTTCTATTTAAAATCTCTTTCAAATTCGGATACCTTTTATAAGAAAAGGTAATGTGTTTGGGAAAAAGGTGACCTATTACAGGATCTTCACTCACCACAGGCCACAAATCCCTGATAACTTTTTCCATAATGCCTGAAAAATTGGAATACTTGGATACAAAAAACAACTTGCTTAAATCTAATGCATTTTCAGACTCAAATGCATGCTTATGCCCTCGTGTCCCAAATGTTCTATTTTTACACAGTCTGTGTTTTATGGATTGAAGCTTGTCATGCTCATATCCACGTGAATATAATCTATCCAAAATTTCATCACACACCTCCTCCCAAAAGTTTTTATTCGAAGTGTTCCTTAAATTCCTTTTAAATTCCCCTTCCGGTATAGCCTTAATCAAATGTGCTGGGTGCATGCTGCTAGCATGTAGAAAATTATTCACTGAAGTGGGTTTCCTATAGGTTTTATGCTCAACCAAACCATTTACCCCCACATAAAATTCTACATCAAGAAAAGGAATTTGAAATTCAGATATGTGTGCCACAAATTTTAAGCCATGGTGATTGTTATTTAAATTCACCATGAATTCATCAAAGAGAGTCATGTCTCCTTTACGCACAAAAATCAAATCATCAATATAACGTTTAAAGAAAACAACATTATTAACAAAAAATGTATTCTGAAACATAAATTCCTTTTCAAACTCTCCCATGTAGATCACTGCATAGCTGGGAGCAAAAGCAGCACCCATGGCTGTTCCTTTTGTCTGCAAAAAATATTCTTTTTTCCACAAAAAATAATTATGTGTTAAACTAAACTCAAGCAAACTTAAATAAATCTAGTATATGGTCCTTCTCCCATCATTTTGTACACTGCTTCCAAGCCCCATCTAGTCTTAATATTGGTATAAAGTGATACAACATCAACACTGGCCCAATAGTAATTCTCTTCCCATTTAAGTCCCTTTAAAGCCAAACAGACATCCTGAGTATTCTTAACATGAGATTGAACCTTTGGCAGACATTTCTTTAGATGATGGTCCAGGAAAATATTAACTCTCTCAACAAAAGACCCAATCCCTGAAATAATAGGTCTACCTGGAGGATTGGTAACATTTTTATGAATCTTGGGAATTATATACATGTAAGGGTGTCGGGGTTCCCTCATAGTTAAACTTTTTACATCTTTACCAGTGAAAAATCCCAGTCTTTCACCTCGCTCCAATAACTCATTAAGTTCACAAGAATAAGAGTCGAGAGGGTTACTTTCTAACTTTTGATAGGTGTCATCCACTAGTAAATTATTAACTATGTTCTCATACTTTTCACTATTCATAATCACCCAATTGCCCCCCTTATCCGCCGGCTTGACAGTGACTTTGTCCAATTCCATCCTAAATGTTTTAAGGGCCAACCATTCACTTTTGCTTAAATTAAAGGTCTTTTTACGTGTACAAAAGGCTTTATGTGCCGATTCCAACTTGGCCATAATAACATGTTCAAAGGCATTTATTGCCAAAGATTTCTTAGGAGGCATAAAGTTGCTGTCGCCTGAAAAATGGGGAACTTCTAAGTGACCATATCCACCTCCAAAAGCCCCTTCCATGTTAGATTCCATAGAGAGCTCATAAATATTCTCATTTTCATTCCCATTTACATCCAATTCCAAACCTTCATAATCATATATGCTTAAGTTTAAGAGAGTTTCATCCAAGACACCAACATCTCCCTTATTTATACTTTTTTCCTTTTCATGAAAATAAACCCTTAGATTTAATTTTCGAATAAAGGCTTTCACATCAAAAAGAATGTCTGAAATGGACGGTATCCTAGTGGGTACAAATTTTGTTCCTTTTGAAAAAACACTTAACATTTCTTCAGACAGGGGAAGATCAGAGAGATTAATCACATTTAAACCATTATTGGCAGTGGTGCCAACATTAAGTTCCATTTCATTTTCATCATTACAAATATCAGTAATGCTGGTGAGCTCACAAGATATGTTAAAATTATCCTGATATCCATCCTGAGATATAACTAATTCACTATTGCCCTTATAGGTATTGCTGATAGCTTTCTCATTCATACTGCTGTCCCCATAACACTCTCGAAGAAGTTGAGACTGGATATGTGTGATGTTACTATAAACATTTTCAGATTTACCAGTGTAATCACATACAATTACATCCCCATTATTTACATCAGGCTGCATGTTTTTACTGAAGCCATCATTCTCCAAACTAACTATTTGTCCTAAGTCATTCCTAAGGTCATCACTGACGGAATGATTTACATCTTCCACATTCAGCACCTGCTCCACAGAGACACCAACTAACTCAGACAGTACACTTTCATAACATGGTTTCAACACTAAATTCAAAAAACCAGAACTGTCAGCGGTTCGAGTGGCAGAGGAAACATTAATGTATCGTGAATTAACCCGACTTTTATAACATTCAATTTCTGCAACAGCTAGATGCTCAACACTCCCACACACAGAGGCAAAAGAAGCATTGATGTATCGTAAATTAACATGATTATCTAAGCGGTTAATTACCGGAACAGCTAGTTGCTCTACTCTCCCATTACTATGGGCGTTTCCAAACTTGTCGGCATTGTCACGTACAATTACATCCCCATTATTTGCATCAAGTTGCATGATTTTATTAAAGCCATCATTCTCCAAACTTACTGCTTGTCCTAAGCTCCTACTAATATCATCACTATCTGAATAGTTTGCATCCTCCATATTCAGCGTCTGCTCCATAGGAGCACTAACTGACTCAAAAACACCTTCATAACATGGTTTCACCGCTGGATCCAAAAAACCAAAACTGTCAGTCATATGAGTGGCAGGGGAAACATTAATATATCGTGAACTAACACTACTATCTAAACATTCAGTATCCGGTGCAACTAGCTGCTCAACACTCCCACACTCAGTGGAAAATAAAGCATCAACATATCGTGAATTAACACGGCTGTCTAAGCATTCAGCTAGTTGCTCTGCACTCCCACACACACTACCGGTCAACGGGGAATAATCTCTTATACTAGCAGTATGTTCCAAAACAGTATCAGATAAATTTAACATTTTGACAATTTTACATGTTGAACTTTGTGGCGTTTCTGAACTAAAACTAATGGCCACTGCAGTGTTGCACACTTCATCATCCCCAAAAAGTACAATAAACATAATTTCTCCACAGAAAAAAAAATGAATACTTTAAACAACTGTTAAACTGACAGCTTCAGCTGACTAATGGTTTGGATGCTTGGAAGGTGCCCTGAAACATTAAAAACTGGCCAGTTGTTATATCCTTGCATGATATAACCCATATAGCCTTGGCTACAGCAGCAGTGATCAATATGAACATCAATCATTGTTGCTATTTACAATATTTGCAGTTTTAGTAGGTAAAGAGATAACAGAATGAAGACCAAAGAGGAAGGAAGGATAAACTGAGATGGATTGTGAGGAAGCAGATTTTGACACGGATGGTAGTTTAAGTAAATTAATCATAGTGGAGAATCTGGAGGCAACTATTTCAGGGATAAGTTGTTATAATTTGTATCTAGTTAACACTACTATTCTGGAAACATTTGCACTGCGTAAGTTTGAATAGGCAGTTTTTCATCTTTATGAAATTACACTCTTCACTATCAAGCTTTAGAATCATAGTACTATACTATCTAGGATATTTGATAAATGACTTGTCAAAAGAAAATGTTATATTTGTAGGGAAGTGGGACATGATGCAAAAATGTGAACTGAAATGTTATAAATGTAACAAGATTGGACATTTATGCATAGATTGCAAAAATGAAAATAAGAGTAAGTAAAAAGAAAAATAAAGTGAAGAAAATGAAAAAAGAGAAGACATTTCAGAAGTAGTACAAATTGGAGAAAATTAGTTGAGGAAAAATAATAAAGAGGACATAGCAGAAAATTCTGAAATAAGTGATGAAGAAGACATAAATTGGGAGGTAGTAAAAGAAAAAAACTATTGGTAAAAGGGCAAAAGACAGAAAATGAAAAATTAAAGGGTTAAGTACATAAGAAAAAAGAAGAGAAATGGATGAAACAAAATGCACATAGCTAATGATTGGGGGTTGGTGTAATGGTTAAGGTGTTTGACTCACAGACACAAAGTATAATGTTTGATTCTCACCTTTGGGAGGGAAATTGGCTGGCTTGGAATAGCCTGTTAAGAAAGTTAGCCTCGTAATTAACTATGAACTTTATGAAATCATGAATCTAAGGAAAATTGAAAATGAAAATTTTAGAGTGCTTTCTGTAAATGTAAATAGTTTTAAGAATATAGTAAGAAGAATATGGATTTTAGAGTGGTGTAATACATGTGATGTAGCTTGCATTATATTAGAAGACACAATTTTTAAGAAATTAAGAAAGATTACAAATAAAGAAACTATAGAGAGGAAAAATATCTGGAAATTGGGAAATAAGCAATGTTCTGGAATAGCCATATTCTGTAGAAATACAGTAAATATATTAGATGCAACTTTATCTAAAATTGGAAGAGTAATCATTGTAGATTGAAAATGTAAAGAACAAGTATATAGAATTATAACATTACATGCTTATACTAATTGTAAAGAAAGGGAAAGCTTGTTTCATCAGATTTTAGACTATGTAGTGATAAATATGAATATTATAAAAACACAAGACTTTGTGTTTTAAGAGATAAGCATAAAAAGAAAGGAAATGACATAAGAAAAATGTTAGAAGTTATAAGATGTGGTAAGTTAAAACTTTGAGATAAAAGTTCATGTACTTACAAAAGAGGTATGTATAGAACTGAAATAGTTTATTTTATAGTATCAGAAGGTTAAGTTATAGGAGAAGGGGCGGTAGCTGAAACAGGATTTTCTGATCATCTTGTAATATTGTTAGAGATAAAGGAAAACAAGGAATATATAAAACTAGGCAAAGAAATAAAAAGGATAAATGAGAAAGCATGGAAAGAAGAATGGAAGATATTAGCAATACGGTTATGGAAAGATCATATTACTATGAGAACATTTTATAAAAATTACTCTGAATGGTCGATGATATTTCAGGAAAATATAAAAGTGTTTTTTACAGTGGCAACATGATGTGAAAAAAGTAGAGAAAGAAAAATATTAAATAACATATAATGATGCATTGGAAGATTTAGAACATAATGATAGAAAGCACTTTGACAAATTAAAATAATTATATGACAGAAATCAAGAAAAACATAAGAACTGTTATATAGGCAAATATTTTTACAAGCTAAAAAAGAAGACATTTTCAGTTACTTAAGCAGATTAGTAAATGAAGGTGGTAGTGTAATGACAGAAATAAAAATGTAAAAGGAGAAGTAGAAAGAACCCAGGAAAACATTATGAATAGTATAGTATGCATGAGAAATGTTTAAAGAAAAATGAAGCTAGTAAAAAAACATGGAAAGTAAAAAGGTTTAACAGGAAAAAAGAATAAGGACTGAATGTTTAGTGTATTAGTATAACTCTTTACAACTGCTCTAAAATAAGCTAAAAAGGTTATCTTAAACTGTAGAGATCTCATAGCCCTATCAAGTCCTTTCACTGTCAAAAAAAAAGCTTGTTGGAATGTAAGTTAAAGTAAGTGCTCGTTAAACCTTCTGTTCTATTTAAAATGCTTGTGAGGTTTTGGAGCTATTTTTGCAAAATTTTCCTGCCTCATCCTTAATTGTTCAGTGTTCATTTATTGTTCTGGTGCTAAAAAGCTGCTTTTTGAAAGATTAAAGTCCTTAATTTGTAAGGGTATTAACAAAATGGTACTGTTTGTTTCCTTCTGAGGTTGTGTGGTTTAAGATGGTAAGCCAAGTGGCCCCATCACAGAAACTGTATTAGAGAACTTACTTTCTATATTTATTAAGAAATCACAGTGTTCTGTTGCATATAGTTCACCCTATAGTAACGTAAATAAATTTCTACTGAACCTTGAACACATCTTTTTTTCTCTTTTTTTCAACAGGTTCATTGGAAACTTAAATATACACATGGCAGACTTATCCAAATAGGCACAATGAGTCCATCCAATCCAACTACCATTTAATTAGGACAAACTGTGTACCGCCTCTGGCTTTGTGCTTTATGTAATTGTTAGGGGTATCCAGTCTTCCTCGTGTATTTTAGTCTGCATAGTGACTAGTCTGAAGAAAAGTGCTTCAGTGTCCTAGTTTGTAAGCAATAGCCTTATAGTCTGTAAACCTTCCGCCACTGACATCCTGGTGGTCAGCATTTACTCTCTCCTTCCTAACAGACATGGACATTTACTGCTACTAAACAAACTATTTATTTATCTTCTTTTTTCTTCACTTCTTCTAGACTTGCTACTCCCATTATTTATATCCACCTGTCTTTCTTTAGTAGAACTGCATGCATTCAAGGAAGTCACCCTTGGTTCCCCCCTTCCTTTCTTATTTCTCCTTGCCTGACAGAGTTACTAAACCAATTTCAGCTCTGAGCTAGTATGTGTGCACAGCCAGCATTGACTCAGTGCAATCAACTGTCTCTTTAGTGTGTTTTTATTTTTCTATAGAAGTATCCCTGCAAGCAAAAATATATTTATGTAACAGTGAAGTATGTAGTTTGAACATCTGTTTGTGGGCTATATTTGTATGTAAATTATACATATTATGGCAGCTGAAAACAAATCTAAAACAAAGAACTTAATCCAGTATAATAGCTCTATTTTCTTAGACCACAGCAGTCCCATTGGCACTTTATCCTTTAACTGTGCTCAAATCATATATTTTTAGAAGTCCGCTGTCTCCCTTCCCTAAGTTTATTTCTCTTTGAGTTCAGAGCCAGTATTTTCCAGAGCTGAACTACTGCTTTCTGGCTTACTTTTTCTCTTTGTTTTGCTGGTCTGTGGGGGTTGAAGTAGGCTGTTGGACTTTATATTTCAAAGTCCATAGAAACCTCCTTAAATTACACAGTTGTTCACAGTCAAGTGCAGTTTTTTTTTTATTTTATCAACATTACTTGGGTCAAGGTGATATTGAACTAACTCTCTTTCTAAAACTGTGTACTAAAGCAACAAAATAAAGACATTCATCTACTAGCACAGAGGTCTTTTAAACTACATTGTTCCTTTTACTTATCTCTCAGCAGATTTGTGGCTTTTTGCATTAAGTCACTAACTGTTTTCTCTGTCTCTTGACAAGTTCTTAACTCACTTCATTCACCCTTCCTAATGCTCAAACTCACTCCACTCCCCTACCCTACCCTGCCCCCAAATTCCACATACCCTCTCTTACCCTACGTTTATACTTCCACAGAACCATCCACAAATTCCTCTGACCAATGACATCAATTCCCTCCAGTAGGAAGACAGTCAATATAATTACTCACAATTTTAACACCCACTGTAATTTACCACCCAAGACTCTCTCTCAAATTGTCTTAATCCTTGCCTCCTATAATTATCAAATTACAGCTCTACAACCAACCCACTACCTTGCATTTTATTATCCTAATTTGCTACAAAGACAAACTCCAAGTTAAATAAGACGTCCTTAAGTCAGATTATTTTACTATTTCTCCCTACTCTACTAGTTTTCATCAATAGAGATCAAATGCACCTCCTTCAAATATTTAAGACTTCATTCAATCAATCCTCCCAAAGAATATCAATATCTACCCAAGCTGTCTTTCTCCATCACACCCTATCGCTACAAACAAGCTACTTCTGATTTATTTTTCTATTCTTCTATAAATATCTTAAAACTAAGCATCCAAATGTATGATCAAATATCAAACTAAGACCAAGATATAACTGTCCACACTATTCCCTCTGTTAAATATCAATTAAAAAAAAAACAGTGGAGATATTCACCCCAAATCTGGTCCCACTCTTCATAAAGCCATCACATCCAGCCCCAAAATAAACAAGTCACCTAATACATCTTAGCAAAAAACAGAATCCAAACTCACCTTACCAAATATGAACCTAAGAAGTATGTACAATAAAATCCATGACATATGTGCTTATCTTGCCACATACACTCTGGATGTAGTCATAGATACTGAAACCTGGTTAAAGCAGAAATAAATTACAATGAGATCACCCCCATGAAACAATATACTCAGGCATGACAAATAAAACAAATGTGCAGGTGGTATAGCAATAATCTATAAAAAATTCGTAAATATTACCTTACTTCCAGAGGAAATGCCCAAATTTAACTATGCTGTGCTACTAATAATACTTCTAAAAATCAATACTAGGAAAACTATATGTTTAACAGCAATTTATATGCCACCAGGGAATAATGTTGATACTGCTGAAAGCATCCTGTATTAGATATCCCCCAAAAAAATTAACCACGCAACTATAATACTTTGAGATTTAAAATAGACTGGCAAGTGATAAATTCCACTACTCCCACTGAATCCAAAAATGTATACAACTTCAGGCAATTAATAACCATACTTACCAGAATCAAAACTTCAGGGAGACACTTAACATTAGATTGAATTCTTACTGGCAAACCAAACAAATTGAAGTAGGCTGCTTCTCTACTACTACTTCTCTACATCTACTGAGTTTAATAAGTGACCAAATACCAACTATTAGGACTCACCATAACCTAGATAAACATATTATATGAAATGTAAGCAATTTCAGCAAAGATATTTTCAAAAAAAACACTAAAAAAATATAAATGGAATGTACTTAGAACAATGCTGTTAAATACTGTTGTAGAGCACTTTAGTAACATATTCTTATAGACCATAAATAATCTAGCACCAGTACGTAATAAAAGAGTAAAGTCCAGCCCAGCACCATGGCTGACAAAGGAAACAACAAAAAAAATAATGATAAAAAGGGATAAAGCCTGAAAAAAAATAGTATAATAATAGAACTCAAAATGTCCTCTGGCAATTTACACATCTTAGAAATCTTGCAAAATTCCATGTCAAACAGCATAAGCAAACATACAACCCAAAATTATTTTGGTCATCACTAAATAAACTACTCTACCCTGGCAAGACCACTATTCCCTCTATAAAACAGATGCTATAACAGACTCTATTCCCACACAGTTTAATTCCTTTATACAATCAATATTATCTCTCTTAAACACTAACACATCTGCCCCCCTCACTCTACCTCTGTCCAATCAAAACCACCCACAGCTCTTCAATTTTAGTCCAGTACCTGTCTTGCTTGTAAGAAAGTTGATCCTTAAACTAAAAACTACTTTTGTAGCTGTAGCCAGCTACCATCAGACTACCTAAAAAGGGCTGCAGAAGTCATAGCCTTCCCTGTGTCCATACGAATTAATAGGCCATAGCAGAAGGATACGTTCCCATGACTGTGGAAACAAATCCTACAGCATACCACTGCACAAAGGCGGCATATCTACTGTGTTTAATAACTACAGACTAATAGGGATTCTCTCCCCCAAAAAATATTAGAGAAATGCATCCATATGCAGCTTGTGTAATACCTAATCTCAAATAACCTGCTCTCAGAAACACAACAAGGCTTGAGGCCCCAGTACAGCATGACTACTGCTCTACTACATTTTACCATTTATAATAAACTGACAAAGAAAAGATGGTCTGCTTGTGCCCACCATGTTCATAGACTTGTCAAAGGCATTTGGTACTGTCTCACTTCAGCAACTGATCATTTGACTCTCCTTAACAGGAAGTCACCAAGCCATTAAATGCCAAAGAAACAACTCATTTTTCAACCAGTTACTACAGCTGTCCCTTATGGCTCTATCCTGGGTCTTCTACTAATTAATGTATTTATTAATGACCTCCATACCTCCACTGACCATGCTAGTTTAGTTCACTATGCAGATGACTCAGCATTAATATGTGTGGCCTCAACAATAAATAAGCTCCAAGACATTACCCAAAAATCTTTCTCATTTGTAGAAATCTGGCTCAAAGTATCAAACCTCCTACTCAACCCCAAGAAAACTAAGTTAATTCTTTTCACCTCACAGAGTTCCCATAATCAAAAGCAATCTTTTAGCTTAAAGTCTGATATTAAAACTGTCATTGAAACTGTAACTCACAGTAAACTTCTAGGCATTATAATAGATGACAATCTCAGATATGACCACCATATACTGCGCACCATTAAATCTACACACCAGAAACTAGGCTCCCTTTATAGCATCAATGGATTCCTTACAGATACTGCAAGAAAAACTCTAGACACCACCTTCTTACTGCCTCTCCTAGCCTGCGAAACATAAACAATACTCAAAGAAAGAAACTTGCCTCCACTTACAATAAAATAGCTAAATTTGCCACCAGTCTTCCTCATAGGACACATCAATATCTTAAGGCAACTGAACTGGCTTAAACTGCAAAACTGTCTAACATATTCACAACTATAGAAAACAAACCCATTCATCATCTAGAAAACTGCTCTGCACTACAAAACTCATTACTACCCTACTGTCCAGAAAGGGACCTCTGTTGTAGTAACAAATTTTTATTCCTACAAAGAAGTCTAATAATGTTGCAGGAGACTCACTCTACTCCCAATGTGTTGCTAAACTCTGGAATAGTATCCTCATGCAAATAAAACTCTCTGACAATCTCAGAAGTTTTAAACTACTACTTAAACAACATCTTAACCAATCCTGGTCCTGTACATGTTCATCACAAGTTTAAAAGTTTGTGTTCACTGTATGATACTCTCCAAATAAACA
>NC_056746.1:1091904101-1091921408 GCF_019279795.1 Protopterus annectens | reverse complement strand
AAGGTGTTCCTGCTCAATGCTAGGAGTCTAAACAAAGAACTCCTCTCCCTAGAAGCTCTTTACCCTAGAGAATGCGGACATTGGTGTTGTCAAAGAGATTGAAATTGGTTTAAAGCTGTGGAGAGCACACCATCAATGCTAGGTTATAATGCCTTCCACACATTTAGGCAAGCTGTTTCACAGACTGGGACTAAAGGTGGAGGTGGCTCAAATACAATACGCCATGTTCAAATAACCATAGGCAAAATCCATTACCACTTTCTTGCAAGCTAGAGATCCTCTCTATGACCCAGGAAACCCTTTCCATGTATTTTAAACTTGTTGGAAACACTAACCATCCAACCCAGTACCATAGTCTTGGGAGACTTTAATTACCCCACTATTAACTGGGAGTCGTATATGCACGGAGATTTCTGGATTTTGTAAACACAAACTCCCTGGACTTGATGGTCAGTACACCAACCAGGGGTGCAACCATACTGGATCTGGTTCTCACTAATATGAGAGTGTGCTGCAGACCCACTACTGTAATGCCTTCCCTGGTAAGGTCAGACCACAAAACGGTCTCCTTTTGAAGTAAAAGTAAATCCTAGACACTTAGCTAAACCTGGAATATTCAGGAACTATTCTAAGGCAAACCTCCTGGTATTAAGTGAGGTTCCTGCAAATTTCAAGCCCCCATAAATCCTGAGAACACTGCTGTCTGTCTATGCCGAACTGAAAACACTGCTGCCTGTCTATGCCGAACGGTCACAGAAACCCTGTACAAGCATGTTAATAGCTGCATAGAGGCAGCTGTACCCACCAGGAAGAAGTGCAGAACTAACTCAAACAAGCCACCCTGGTGGAATCTAAATAAATAGGCTGTATAATAGGAGGAGGAAAATCATGACCTCAGTTAGGAGGTGCAGCACCCAGCAGGATAAAAGCACTCTCATCAAACTAAACAAACAACTCTTGAGGACAAATTCTGTCAAAGCCAAATTTGAGTAAGTTTGGCCTCCCAGACCTAGGACAACCGCAAAGCATTTTCAGCTACAGTATGTCCTCCACTTCAAAGACCATACACAATTGTGTGCAGAGCTCATTATAAATGGAGCCAGAAGACATGGCAAACCTGCTGGCTGATAAATTAATCTCCAGCTTTACCCCTCTCTCCCTCAACCTTCCCTCAGGAAGTATCATCAAATATAACTCCCCTTACTATCACTAGGGAACAGGTCCTTAATGCTGTCTCTGATGCAGTGTTCTTGGTCTTAATGTGCCTAGACAATATCCCAGGATGCCTTTTAAATAGCAAGAAACATGACCTACAAGGGCCTCTGTAAATACTATTTAACTGTAGCCTCCAAACAGGTTTCATGCATTATGAATGGAGAAGGGCAACAGGGCCATCTATAGGCCTTGAAACTACAGACCCATAAGTCTCACTAGTCTATGTAAAGCCATGGAAAGAATGATCTTGGAGATTATCGTTAGATATAATAGTAAACCTCCAAACACTGGACCCAACCCAGCTTGGTACTCAAGGCCAGATCATGCCTACTCAACCTGCTGTTCTTTTGTGAAGGTCACCAAAACAATGGATGAGGGCAAAATTATTCACACTGCCTACCTTGACCTGACCAAGGCATTTGACACAATACCCGACTCAGCATTGTTGGTAACTCTAGGTTTGGTACAAACCTGTATATGTCACTCAGTGGATAGCCAGCTGGCTCACAGACAGGACCCAAGAAGTTAAAATTGGAGGGGGGTGTCCACTTCTAGGAGGGGGGTGTCCACTTCTAGAAAGAGGCAGTCGCAAGTGGAGGGGGGTGTCCACTTCTGGAAAGAGGCAGTCGCAAGTGGAGTTCCTCAGGGATCAGTCCTTGGACTGCTTCTTTTTAGCATTTAATTCTGATGTCAAGGCCAGTGGTGATGGGTCTCTGGCTGACTAAATTTGCAGATGATTACAAATTATGAGTTGTCATTGAATCTCACACTGACCCAAATGTTCTTCAGGAGGGGCTGACACAGACAAATAACTGTTATCAGACCCGTGGACTAAAGCTAAATGCCAAGAAGTACATAATAGTATCCTTTGGGAAGTCGTCCATCCCTGGTAACTATCATTGACATCACACTCCTTGGAGTTGACCCAGAAGTCCGGGACTTTGGGACACACACTGATAGTAATCTAGTCTTTGAATGTGCTGCAGTGGTGAAGAAATTAAAGTTGCGCAACATAGAATAAAGGTATGGCATTTATCTGGCCTATCATTGAGTACAATGCCCCCTTTGGTATGTACCTAACCAGGCACATCCAACAATTGAAATGTCTACAGAGTTTCCTCACAAAGAATACAGGGCATAAGTAAAATGTCCTATGCAGACTGCCTCAAGGTTCTCTCCTTACATTCGGTCTCCTACAGGCTTTTGAGGTAGATCTATGCCTGGCATACAGGGCATTGTCATACCCCACTCTGATGAACCTCCTGCATATCCACAAACAAACAGCACTAGAAATTCCATTATAAAGCCTTAAACCTTGCCTTTGATATAAATGGGTCCTGCTGGAGAGAGCGGTATGTATCCGAGAGACTACCATGTCTATGGAACAGGCTCCCCATCCATGTGAAGCAGAGTTCCTCCCTAACCCAATTCAAGTGCAACTGTGGGAAACCAGAAATTCATCCCTGGTTTAGCACCAATGTCTCTAATGGACACGGGTAACCTCTAAATAGTTGTCTCCCATACCCCTGCTTACACTCTAGTATCAGGACTTGTCAGAGATTTGGGATGCATGACTAGGCTTAAAAAGACCCTTGTGGTCATTCAGTTCATAGGTGTTTACTAGGCTGTCTAGTAATTTTGAGCGTGTTAAGAGTCACAATTTTTTAATTTTTGAAATTGTTCTGCATCTTTTCTTACACATTTGCTATATACAGCATTTGTTTTAGACTAGCTATTTATTTCTCAAGTCAATTGATGCTTTAACAGAGTTGCAGATTTGTAGTGCAGGAACATTTGTTACCTAGACTGCATTCAAGTTATTGATGATGCAGTGGTGTTTGGATTTTAGTGCCAAGCAGTGCTGGAATATCCAACTGTAGCCAGTCCAAGTTTTATAGTTGACTGGGAGAAGATGGGACTGCTAAATATTTTGAGATCTTGATGGGATATGTGAGCATAGTGGGATGTCTACCTGTTGATGGTCCTTCTTGGTCTGCAGTAGGCAGTTGCATTGATACATGCAGTGGCCTAAGTTGCATTATTGACGTTCTCCTTACCATAGCTTGAAGAATAAGGAAAGAAGTGTGTGCCATATGGTTATAGGAAAACTGAGATGGTCCGGTTATTGCCTTTTATGTGATATGGCCTCTGGTTGGAGTAGGCTCCCCTTTATCATGGTTGCTGGGATTCTGATTGCTAATGAAATGTGGGGCAGGACTATATAAACCACCCTCCAAAGTAGAATACTAAAGGAAAGAAATCTATGTATAATTTTTTTGTCTTGTCTCATCTGCATTATTGAAAAAAATAAGCACACACTTCAGTCACTGGTACAGTGTACGCACCCTGACATACATATGTGGTTGACTATGCCTAATGAAAATCTAATATATTGCAAGAATGTCCCTTTTTGGGGGGGGGGTAACTGCACTTGCTGCTTAATTAGAAATGATTGCAATTTTAATAAACTTCTCATAAGACATTTATCGTGTTTTTTTTTTTTTTTTTTTTTTCTTTTCCTTTTCTTAGCAAAATCATATAATGGCTGAACGGAATGTGCTGTTGAAGAATGTGAAGCATCCATTTCTGGTGGGGCTGCACTACTCCTTCCAAACTTCAGAGAAGCTTTACTTTGTACTGGATTATGTCAATGGCGGAGAGGTAAGAATGACTGCATAAGCTGATGGGCTCTACAAGGTGGAGATAATAATTAGAAGGTGTGGGTTACAGCAGTTATGAAGTCTAGAAAGCGTACATTGATATGTTTCAAGAATGATGGGAGAGTAGCATAGCTGTCTGTAGGAAATGGTCCAGTACTGATCCTGGACATTACAAAGTCAAGATGTTCACCCATTTTGAAACCTTGTTAATGTGGTCATTAACCAGTGAAATGGATGTTGCATAGTGCTGAGAATCTTTGTAGAGCAAGTAATCCTTTGTCTGTACAGCAGACAAGTCTGACTTTGGCACATAATTAAAGGAATTAACCAATGATTGCATCCATTCAAATGTTTAGGGATGGTAAATAGCTATACTTGAGTCAGCATATTTCAATCCTAGATTTAGTTTTTATTTCTGCCTGCAGCAATGCAACTGCTCATAAAATCAAGACGCCCTATAATTTTCACTTGCTTTTTCATCTATTGTTAAATAAGTCTGTCATTTTCTAAATCATTTGCCCTGATGAGGGATGTTGTGGTAGCAAACTTGAGTAAACTAGAATTTAATTCTTATTCCCCATTTTGTGCTGTGGATTCTCAAACTGAGACAACGTGAAGCTTACCCTCCTATTCTGGTTCTGCCCTGGGTCTCCTCCAAATGGGCCGTGGCTGGTCCACCTTCCTGTGGGACGAGCAGGGACACTCTCACAAGGTTCCCAAATGGTCTTCATTTGTCTCCTTTCAACCCATTGGAGCAGATGCTGTCCTTTGAGATGCACGTTCTGTCAAGAGTGGGCCCATATACCCTCTAACTGTATAATTTATGCCACTTACATCCATATTCTCATCCTTTCAGTATCTATTCAAAACTCATGTAAGGATGGGGGCAAAAAAACTTCATTTTCAGTAGTCAAGCTATCTCTGGTTCTTTCCTCTTCATTGAAGTTGAAGCAGAAAGAGCAAATCACACCACTAAAGGCCGTTTAAACAAATAGAAAATGTATAAGAAAAATGAACGTGCCACCTCTTGCTCTCCTATATTTAGATAACTGAAACACTCTTTAGTACAAACAGCAGTTTAAATTGAAGCTTGCTAAAACTGTTGAGCTGTTAGCAGCTGAAACACTCTTGATAAAAACAGCAGTTAGAGTGGAAGTTTGCTAGCTCTTACAAGAACTGTTGGGCTGGTAAACAGCTGAAGCACTCTTAATATAAACAGCAGTTTAAGTTGAAGATTGTTAGCTCTTACAGGAACTGTGGAGCTGTTGGACAGCTGAAGCACTCTTGATAATACTATTTGGTTTGTATAATAGAGTTTTTAACAGTCTAATTCGAACTGGGAAGCTCCTACTTAGATTGCTGTTTGTATCAAGAGTGCTTTAGCTGTTTGTTTTTACAGCTCAACAATTCTTGTAAGAGCTGGTAAGCTTCACCTTAAACTGCTGTTTATCAAGAGTGTTTTTTATCAAGAGCGTTTCAGCTGCTTTTAACAGCTCAACAGTTTTAGCAAGCTTCAATTTAAACTGCTGTTTGTAACAGCTCACAGTTCTTGTAAGAGCTACCAAGCTTCCACCTAAACTGCTGTTTAGATAACTGAAACACTTGGTACAAATATTTGAAAGCAAGAGGTGGCACGTTCATTCTTTTTTCTTCTTCATTGAAGTTTGGGACCATATCTAATGGTACTTTTTTGTGTATTCACACTCGTAGTAACTACCATTACTACACCAGTCCCCTAGCCAGTGTCTTGACTTCCTGCTTATCTACTGCTGTTTAGATAACTGAAACACTTGGTACAAATATTTGAGAGCAAGAGGTGGCACGTTCATTCTTTTTTCTTCTTCATTGAAGTTTGGGACCATATCTAATGGTACTTTTTTGTGTATTCACAATCGTAGTAACTACCATTACTACACCAGTCCCCTAGCCAGTGTCTTGACTTCCTGCTTATCTTTTTGACTGACTAAGCAACAATTGTTCCTCCATTTAAGGTAGTAGGTCCCTTAACCTGCACGCAACAGTCTAACCATGGTCTATGAGGGTGCTTGTTTTCCTCTCAACTGCTTCATGTGCATGCTGACCATCAGTTGCCCGAGACCAAGAGAGGGATAGCATTGTCTGAAATCAACACAGATGTAGCCTTTTGCCCCCAAGCTGGATAGCCTTATGGCCATGTTTAGTTATTTAACTTGATGTGAGGAATGGACACAACTCTTGCGCCTCAAATACAGCAATGCAGCATCTGCCAAGAAATCTCCATGTTATGTAGAACCTTCCCATAGGGCAGTTCATGGATGTGTGGTGATATCTGCTCCCAAGTTCACAAACTCCTTTATTTTTGGTCGACCAAGTTAGTCTCATTAGGCCTGTCTTTTTCGGGGGAGACGCAAGGTTCTTGTTCTAGGGGAAATTTGGTCAGGTCATTGAACTTCTACTGCCTTCAGTAGGTAACTTGGGGTCTCTTGACATCCACTCAAGTTTCTACCAACTTGAAAAGATGGGACATCTGTTGAATATCGCATTGAAATGAATTGAAGGCAGTACTGGGAAACTCCTTATGACCCTTTAAATACTTTGAGATCAAAGCATTGATCACTGTTCACAGCCAGGACATTTACATTATTCCTCTGAGGAGGTCACCTGTCAGATGAGGTCGCTTTTCCAGCATCTTAAGAAGTGCTGTCAGGAAAGTTGATGAGTGACGTTTGCTCTTCTACCCAAGTTTTCTGAAAAATGGGGATCATTGCCCTAGTTCCCTAATGTAGGGGAATACTGTCGTAGCATCCATATGATATTAAAAATGCTTAATGTCCTGACTGAAGTCACTGCACTATTTCTGACATATGGGTTGTCACAGCTGATGTCATGCCTGTGTTCCAGAGCTTTCCCTTCCTGAGGTTATATATTCATATGAGGGTATATAGATGGACATATAAGCATGTACCTCAGACTGTTCACTGCCAGCCCAAACACATGTCATTCATACATCAGACTGATCGTCATTTGTAAAATGACTTTGCTCAATTCCTTATTCGGATAAGGGTCTTATTGGGTAACTTGCCTTTGCCTTTTTTGCTTACAGTACCTTTAAAATTTGTTAGATGTCCGCTAATAGGGGTAAGTGAAAGTGCGCTAGGCAGATTCCTTACAAGGACTCACCTTTTCTGTCCAAGTCTGGAACACTCTCACAAGTCCTGTTCCATTTGTTTGTCAAAAAATTTGTTCCTAAAACCCTTGGGTCAAAGCTTTCCTCTCAACACCTTTCTGGAAATTCGGCATCTTGAATGCTTGGCCCAGGCCAAGATGTCAGACTCTGAATCCTCGGACATTACTCAACTGCCAAAGACAAAGCTTGAGGCCCGGAACAGATATGCAGTCTGTTCAGATTTGGATGTACTTGCTGAGATTACAGACCCCACTGTACATCGGGTTACCTGTCATTTGACTGCTGCCAAGAACCCGTTGGAGGCCAGTATGACTCCTGAGGCCTTGCAGAAAGTGGGTATGTCTAACTGCAACTCATACTTTTAAAAGGGCGCTCTCACTCGCCCTCTCTCACTCTCAGTTGGGGAGGAGATCCCAGGTACTTCTAATACTGTTATGGCAGGGTTCCAATCCTCTGCAGCTCATCCAGGCAGATGTTGCACCAAAAAAGAAAAAAATAACAGACAAAAGACTGCGCTTGTAGCCTACCCCCTTCGAGTGGACTGATTTTATCCCAGGGCTTGTTTAAAGCCATCATGGCTCTGACACTTCCTTTCCTTTGGGTCTCCACGGACACCGGCTACACCTCCAAAAATAAAATAAAACTACTGTTGCTTCCTCCTCCTCCTCCTGATGAACAGGATTATAATTCAGACTACTCTTTTTATTTATTTATTTTTTCCCAACTTTTGGATTACTCCTCTCAATTGCACTTAACTTGGACAGTCCTCTTTATATTGAAAAAGGATAATATTTCTCTAGATTCCCATATTGAAGCTTCCTTAAGAGAAGCTATCCAAAAAAGCCAGACACCAACTAAGTGCAATTATGTTGGTGTGGATGCCTCCCTCTAGGGCAGCAGCTACTGGGTTTGTTTGCAGATGGACAGACTACATAGCCAGACTGTTCTTGAAGACTTCAGATCCCCCCTTGCACAAAGACCTGTTTGGTCCTTAGGTAGCCAGTGTGTTCCAAACTTCTCAAAGACTAAGATAAGGCTATGCATGACTGCAGCAGGTTCTAATCTCAATTTCCTAGATACCATAGGAACTGCCCATCTAAATCCTTCCTCAGAGGGGACCCTAGGACAACTCCAAATCCCAGAAAAACTCCTAGGAAAATGTATTCTGGCAAGCCTTGTAGGGAATTGTCTGGGAGGCATCTCTTTGGAAATTTAAAAATAAAAAATCTGTAACTACCTTCACAACACCCCTCCCTTGGTCCCCATATCCTTTGTAAAAGATTATCACACTCCCCATCTCTGTGGAGAGACTGTTGCCACAGATAACCATCCTAGATGATTGACAGAACTAATTTATGCCATGTCCTGGGAAGATTCCTCTCATGAAAGGCATGCCATACCATTCTGACAGTCAGCTTTCTTTACTTGCTCCCATTAAGCAAGACCTCCTGAGTCAGAAACCATCAAAGTCTCAAAAGACTTCATGGGGAAGGACTTCGCTTCTTGGAGGCCCATCCCAGACCTTTCTCTTCTAAACGCATTCTTGAAAGTACCATCTCTCAAAATGCTTTCTCTTCCACTCAATTTCCTTTCATTCTCCTGAAGGCTTTTTTAGCATCCCTGGACTGAAGGATGCCTGCCTGCACATATCTGTTCAGCCTTCTTGCAGGAAATTTTTTTCTGACTCCTCTAACTTTCATTTTTCTACTTTGCCTTTTTGGTCTTCCCCAGCACCAGGGGTGTTCACAAGTGTCTGACATCATTGGCATTCTGCTGCACCTAGGGAATTCAGATCTTTCCATTTAGACATTCTTCCCAAAAATCTGCACTTCTCCTCAATGTCTGACAAATCTGGGATTTGTAGTCACATCTGCACTTCTCTTCAACATCTGACAAATTTGGGATTCTTAGTTACCTACAAAAAAAAATTCCAACATGGTTTCTACACAGCACCTGTTTTTCTTGGTTGCAGGCTAGGCACAAAGAAAATAAATGCCTTCCTTTTAGAGTTGATCCAAATTCTTTTTAGATCTCTCCTCTGTAACACATTCCACAGGAAGGGAGATCTTAACTTTTGGTTTTATGGCAGGCATCCATTCCAGTACATTCCCTAGCCAGACTTCACGAGGGAAGTCCAGTGGTATTTTAAATCTCTGTGGTCCCTGCTTGGACATCTTGATGTCTCTCCTCCCTTGCCTCATAAAGGAGCTACTTTGGTGGAAGGAACAAGTTAATATCTTCCTGGACTTCCCTTCACGCATGCCCCCCCCCCCAAAAAATCTTCAAGAAAGTCACACAGATGCCTCTGAAGAGGCATGGAGGGCATAGACAGAATCATAGCAGGTATGGGGCAAATGGCGTACACTGTTCATGAAGGAATTTGAAGGAAGTACGGGCTCTTCTGCAAACACCACTGCAGACCTTTTTCTCACCGGAAGCACTCCTAGTGTACATGGGACAACACCATGGTCATATGGTACATAAACCGGGAGGAGCCATGTCTTTCTTATTGTACTGGTTAACACAGGAGGCATGAAACGTAACCACCCAGATGGGCATCACCATCACAGCCACATGCATTCCTTCACAGGACAATGTGTTGGCAGACTCCCTCAGGTGCTGCTTGGGGGATCCCCCTGAAAGGACCCTGAACAGACAGGTCTTGCAGACAATCGCACATCAGTGGGGCACACCATGGATACTGTTTTGCATCACCCACCAACCAATCAGTCTGGAGGGCAGATGCAGTCTCATACCAGTGGACAGGGAAGTTCCTCTATGCCTTCTCTCCACTACCTCTACTTCCAAAAATCCTTCTAAAGGTACAAAGGAAGCACCAAATGTCCTTTTATTGGCCCCCTTCTGGCTGAGACAACATTGGTTTTCCCTGCTGTTTTAGCTGACAATGAAACTTCTGGAAAATACTTCTACAACCAGTTATCAGTCAGCAATAAGGATTGCCACCCACCCAAATTTTTCATCACTCCTATTGACACTGGTTAATGGGTGCCTGTCTGAGGAGGCTGTTAAGTCCTACAAGAATTCAGGAGACCACAACAAAGTCTTTCATAGCTAAATGGAAAAGATTTTCATATTGGTGCTGTAAACAGTCAGGACCCACTCTTAACAGGTCTGTGCTGTCCTACAAAATCTTAGCAAATTACTTGACTCGGGCTTTGCTTACTCTTCTGTCAAACCTCACCTGTCAGCCATCAATGCCTGCTTGCCTCTCAGTCCCCTGATTATGACCAGCGTGGAGGTCAGGCTTTTCCTGAAGGAGAGTCCTGCATATTAACCCACCAAGGAAACCTATCCATCCTCCTCCTCCTCCTTGGGATCTTATTTTTGTGCTGGAAATCTTGCATTGCCTCCCTTTTGAACCAGCATCTCCTGCTACTTTAAAATTCTGCGCCTGAAAAAATCTTCACTATTCTAGTCTTGGCTGTTGCATCTGATGTGAGTGTTTGAGTTATAAGCTCTCCTGTCCATTCCATCTTTTTTCCTGTAAAGACAGAGTGACTCTTTTGGCTAATACATCCTTCATGCCTAAGATAGTAAATAAGCTATCCCTAAGTCAGATGCTTACCTACCCACCACCTTTCCCAACTCATGAAATAGGGGGAATGGATCCTATATTCACAGACAACTAGGATTTCATCTGAAGAAAACTCAATCCTTCAGAAAGAGTGGCCCAGCTGTTTGGATAGACCAGCTTAGGACTCCAAAGGACACAATCTCCAAACAAACTATTGCAACTTGGATTTCAAAGACCATCTCCTTCTGCTAGTCTCACTATGGCAAATCCCATCCTTCCTGCCCAAAGGCTCATTCCACTAGGGCAGTGACTTCCTCAGGGGCCTTCCACAAAGGAGTGGATGCCAGGTCTACCCTGTAAGCTGCTGCTTGGTTCTCTCTGCACAATTTCACCAAACACTACAAAACTGATGCTTTCTGCAGGTCCAGGGCTGCGTTTACAAAATCTGTCCTTGAAAGACTGATAGCTTATCAACTCTTTAGCCAGCCACCCTTTTCTCTACCTCCGCCAGCTCTGGGAATTGCCCATATGTGAGGAATACTGCAACAGTAATTTCAGTCAGGATGTTATAGTACAGCCATGTAAGAATTTAACCATAACAGTAGATGTCCTACTGATCACTGTTTCAGTATTCCTTCCCCTCTTTCTTCTCCCCCCACTGCTTTTAAGCTCTACTCTGCTGCATGGAAAGGAGTTTACTTACCTTTTTGAGCTACACACCTTGTAGCTGACCAGTCTGCCTCTGTCAGTCATCGGGCCACTGGCTTGGAGATGCCCTGGGGTACATGGACATCTATATACCCAAATGCTTATGAGCTCTGGTCATGTGCCAGATGTATGATCTCAGGAGGGTAAAGCTTCTCCCTCCCCTCGGCAGAATTATTTTTGGATGGATATCCTCTGCTTCTGCAGCCTTTCCTTAGAAGAACCATTTAATCAGTTTAGTGACCTTCTCTGTGGAAATGGCTCCAGGCCTACTGTCAGGTTGACAGAGTCCTTACAGGAGAGTGCCCATTACATTCTCAAATTCCATTAAATTCTCAAATTCCTTCGTGCATCTTCTGAGGCTAGCATTTTTCTCCTTGTTGAGAATGTTATGGGCAGTGTTCCACACTCCCCATGTCACTTGGTTTGCCAAAGCATCTTTGTGACCATCAAAAAGTCATTCTTTGCCTCATCGTACATAATCTCCCAAGCCTGGAACTTTTCTTTTTGTGGTTGTAGTGGCTGCTGCTGTTTGGGCTGGTAAGAACCTTTCAGTCAAATTCACAGCCACTTACAGCATTACATGGAATGCTTCTTTCCTCAGTTTGATAGCTTTGTTAGACAAATTTCAGTCAAATTTGAGCATTGATATGTTACAAATGGCAGCTGTTTGCAAAGATCTCTTTTATACGCTGTATCTGCACAAATCTCAAGCTTTGTCAGCTTTCTAAAAGCTGTTGGCCCAGAAAGCATTGCCCACCTACGGGTGCAGTAGTATATTCTAGTTAAATTTTGGCCACAAATATACTTGTGACTGTGGTATGGGGGAGCTGAGTGACCTCTGTTTTAATCACTGCAAGGCTTCATGGGTTTAACCAGATTTAGTAACTACCATTTCTGCCATCAGTTACTACAGTTAGAGTGCAACAAAGCTTTCAAGATCACTATCAAGTGTAGATGTTACCCCACTCAGTTCAAGAGATGCATACTTGACTCGTACATAGCTGCCAGGGTACAAGAAGTCTATGTATTCTGCTAGAAGTCTCTCTCGCTGTGGGGGAAATTATGAAACTGTTTGGGGTTGTTGATCTCTGTTTTTTAAAACATTTCTCCAATCTTTTGATCAATGTCTGTGATTTGCCCATTGTCACTGTTATGAGGACTGGATGAAACTTGGACAGCATGTAAGAACTTGACAGTGTCTTATGTTGCATCTGATCATAAATAGACTCCAGTAAAATCCTTCATCAGAATATGTTTTTTAGTTTAAATTGCAAGGTATGGCACTGATTCCAGTTTAGGGCCTGCAAAATGCAATTACATTAATGGCGTAGAGTCTGTGCTCTCACCCTTGCAAGACAATATATCTGATGCTGATGGGGTTGTCAACACAAATGCCACACCTCAAACACTATCCACACCCATATATGCAAAGGTCCTGAACAAAAACATACCCAAACAAGAGACCTCCAAGGCAAAAAAACACAAGCTAACTCCACTGCCCACCACACCACGCATAGATCTTAACACCTGCATCTCACGGCCAGTAAGGCCTAAACATAAACCCAACATGTTGGTCATGTGAGACACGCACACGTGCCCCTCACCAGGCTGGATAAGGAGATATCTGCCATATCACCCACACACTGAAGTCTCTCAATAACGGGTACTGTTATGACTGTGTCATAGGCCATGTTGGCGTGAATGACTTGAGATGTACCACCCTGGAAAACATGGAGAGACATGATTGAGCTTGCTGAATGTGTCCCAGCCAGGTATGTTCCTAGCCTTAAGCAGCATTCTACCATCATCCAGAATGATGCCTCAATTCAAATAGAAAATGATTGACTAACAATTTGCTTAGGTTCTGGTGTCATTCCAAGGGGATCCAGTACCTGATAGCCTGGGAAGACATGATTGACAAACCACGATGCTTTGCCAGAGATGGCCTGCATCTGTCTCCTTTGGGCTTCAGGCTCCTGGCAAAGGCTCGTTTATATAGGGAAGTAAGAGCGTTAAGTAAGACTTCTAAGAACATGCAAATGACATAAAAAATAAGAAGAAGAAAGTCCATATTTGCCATACACTTTTAGAATTTTTCATACTTTGATTTGACAGTAAGGGGTTTGAGAAAGGGATGTTTTCAGAACAAATTAAACATCATAATAATGCAAGTGACAATATTAAAACAGCACTTGCAACATAAGGAAGCTTCATATATTTTTTGGGAATTTAAAACACTACACTTACATTTGGTTTTGAATGAAGATTTTAACTGGAAGATGCTGCTAAATTGAATATAATTATGCAATTTAATTAATTGTTTAATTAAGCTTGTTGATTAAGTATTTTTGTATATATATATATGGTCAGTATATGTGTGTTATTTGTACTCCTTGAAGGCTGTGGCGAGGCGTCGAGGAAACTGTTAATAAACTACTTTTGGTGGATCCTTCTTTGTTGGTTGGTCGCAAAGGCTCTTGCCTCCCCTTAGTGCCTTTTTTTAGGCAATGAAATGAGGTCAAAACTACCAACATGAAAATTTAATCAAAATGCAAATTAAAGGTCATGCAAGCAAAAGGAGGTGGAGTTGCAATATATATGACATACACACATCCAGGCTGGCTAAACAGTATGATGCATAGGAGACACTACAGGTACAGTTAACCATTGATAAGGACCCCTATTCAAATCATAGCTAGCTACAGGCCCCCAACTTTGACTTGAGATGCCCATTCCACCTATATAGACCTCTTCGAATCTGTCAATATTCAACCCTTTAACCTGATCCTGGCCGACTTTAACTATCTAGCCATAGACTGGAAAAACTACTTCTGCCAAAACGCAAATGCCCAGAGATTCCTTGATTTCGTCAGTGCAAATGGCTTGGACCAGCTGGTCAACACCCCCCCCCCCCCAAGAGGTGAAAATATCTTGACTTGGTGTTAACCAACATGAGTAACCAGTGCAGCATCCCTCCAGTGTCATCATCCTCCCCGGTAAGATCAACAGTAAAATGGTCACTTTCAAAGTCACCCTCTTCTCCCCCCCCCCCCTCTGGATAGGGTCAAACAAAACTTATCCAAAGCTGACTACAACCTCCTGAGGGAAGGTATAAACAGCTTCACAGCCCCCTCCCCCTCCATAGGAACTGGCACACATGTCCAAACTTACACCAAGTACTGTATGAGTATTTATATAGCTGCATGGAATCAGGAATACCAGACAGGATAAAGTCATCCTCTTCAAGGAATGTCTGGTGGACGTCTGCAGTAAATTAACTCCATAATAAAATGAAATAATTGCTGTCCATGACCAAAACGGAACAGCTGTCTAATTGGAAGTGCTCTCTCTCCTTATTCTGGACAAGCAAATAAGAGCACTAGTGAAAGCCTCGAAAGCAAGCTTAGAGTCCAAACTGGCCACATCTGCTAAAGCCTGTGTCAAGGCTTTCTTCATATATGTCCGCATTCTCAATGGAAAGCCCCCAGATCTGCTCAGAACTGGTGGTCAAGGGCACTGCATATGCAAGCACCGTAGATATAGCCAACCTGCTGGCAAAACAGGTTCAGTGAAAACTTCACCCCTCTGTCCCCCCATCAGTAAATCAGGACTTCCCCAGCACCTCCCTTTATCTCTAGGGAGCAAGTCATCACTGCCCTCTCACAGGCAGAAAATACAGTCTCCATGGGACCCGATAACATTCCAGGCTGCATCCTACATGAACTCTGTCAGGTACTTGCACCATTAGGCAGCCATTTCAACCAAAGCCTGAGTGCTGGCTTTATCCCCGTCAAGTGGGACCGCCACTGTCATCCCTTTGCACAAAGGTGGAGTGTCCCCCGATCCAGGACATTATAGACAAATCTGCCTAACTAGCCTGATCTTCAAGGCCATGGAGTGGATTATCATGGACCTCCTTAACAAGGACATTGGCAACCTCCAAACACTCTATCCCACACAGGTTTTGATTTAGTCAAGGGATGTCTTGCCTGTTAAATTTGATTGACTTTGAGACGGTCACCAAAGCCATGGATGAGGGGAAGATGGTGCACACCACCTATCTTGACCTGGCCAAAGCCTTTGCTACTATTCCCCACTCTGGTATATCTATCTGTATGTTACCAGATGGGTAGCAAACTGGCTTACTGATGGAACCCACCTAGTCAAAATAGACTAAGCCACCTCAGTCAACCCGTAATGAGCAGTGTACCCCAGTGATCGGTCTTAGGGCCTTTTGTTTTTTGGGGTATACTTTTCTGAGGTGCAGGCTAAAACCAGTGGGCTATGGCTGACCACATCTGCAGATGACTGCAAGCTGGCACTGTCCTCAATTCCCCTAGGTGATGTGGACAATCCTCCAAGAGGGTCTCACCCAAACAAATGATTGGTGCCAGAAACATGGACTCAAGCTGAATGCCAAAAAATGCATCATCATTCCCTTTGGGGAGGGTGACATCCCCACAAATTATCACATTAATAACAAGGTCCTAAGCATGCAGTCAGTCTTGAGGGACTTGGGTGCCCAGGTTGATAGCAAACTGACTCTTGACCGCGATATTGCCTCTGTTGTACAGAAAGCTTTCTACATGGCCCACCTCATTAATAAGGGTATCTCATCCAGGGACAAGGTGGTCATAACATCCCTGTATTTTCTTCCCTTATAAGACCCATTATTGAGTACAATACCCGTTTGGCATGTACCCTGGTAAAGCACATTTAGCAGCTGGAGAGACCACAGAGGTTCCTCACCAGGAGAATCCAGGGCCTCAAACATTTACCCTACACGGGCTAAAGACCCTGTGCCTCTACTCAGACCCCTCAGATGTGACCTGTGTTTAGCATACAAAGCAATCTCGGACCCTGCCTTAATGGGAGTGCTGCATATCCTCAAGTCAGGCTCACTCTAGTAACCTGCACACGTGACCTCAACCTGGACTTTGATGTCAATAGGACTTGTTGGCAGGACATATTTGTGCCCCAGAGACCCCCCCCCCTTCTGTGGAGTAGACTCTCGCTCTGTCAAGCAGAGTACCTCATTAACCCTTTTTAAGCACAACCTGGATAACTGGATGGTGAACAGAAAATACACCCCTGAGATTCCAGCTATGTCCCTGCTGGACAGGGTCATCAGGTGCTGACTTGTCGGAACATGGGCTAAATTCTTGGCTAGGCTGTAAGGGCCTCAGGACCAATAGCCTAGTAACTTCCTATGAATATAGGCGGTATACTGGCTGACAGATATTATACAGTAAATGCAGTGAACTTGGTCTTGTATTTTCTGCAACTGTTTTAACCTGAAGATCCCACCTTTATTTAGGAAGGGCAAGAATTAGGAGCAAATAATATTCACTGACATAAATAGTTCAAGGGCACCTTAGCTGAAAACTGGAGGTTGGCTGATAACTGGAGATGAAAGTAGAACTAAAGTACATATAATTTTAGCAATATCAGAAATTTACCCTTTTAGTATCTGATTTTTCTGGAGTCCAGCAGACCAGCAGCTGTAAAGTAGATTAGGTCCAGCAGCATAAGACCGTTACCTTTTTTTCATTACTTCATTTTTTTTATTTTCACAGTTGCTGTTCTGTTGCCCTGGTCCAGCTACCAGCATTGTCCTAGTTACCCACCCAGCTGTTCTGACCCACTTTTGTAGCGCTTTCACCCTGTCAAATGCCTTGGCTCCACCTCCTGCAGAACAAAACTGCTCCATTTAGTACATTCTGCTGGCCACTGTGATAATTCAAGCATCTTGTATTGACCAGTTCTGTGACTAGTAATTATGCAGTTAGAAACTGAACAGTGTCGGAAGTACAGAATGCCAGCATAGCAGTGTTACCTATTTGAAATGCAGGTTGCTATCCCATAGTGCCAGTCACTGATGCGCTATATCTGTAGGAAAAGAAAACGCATGGTATTTTTTATTTTATTTGACCACGAATGAGAGGTTTGCCTCCTACAACTTTTTAAGATCTGGATGCCTTTTTCGAGGAAGAAAGTTTCATGCCAATGCATTTGTCTACAGG